>NC_056731.1:1370187983-1370455483 GCF_019279795.1 Protopterus annectens
TATAATACTATCTAAAGATATTAAATCTATTATATATAATAATTATAATACCTGTTTTCTTAATATACAAAATCTTTTTAATACTTGGAATAATATGTTTTTTACTATGGAGGAGAGGCTTACAATTATTAAAATGATAATATTCCCCAAGATTTTATACTTAATACAATCAATAATACTTCCACCTACAAAAATAATTATCAAGAAAATGAACACACTAATGTTACATTTCTTATGGGCACCTAATAGACCTAGGATTGCATTAAAGAAACATACTAATAGCTGGTCTCAAGGGGGTATTTCTTTTCCAGACTTTAATTTATATACTATCTCTTCTATTGTAAAAGTTATTACTTTATTAATAGATCAGTCATATGTCACAAAATGGAAAGATTATTGGGAGCTAATTAGTATACACTCCATGAAAATCTCCTTAACACATAAAAATATGATTGTAAATAACTCCATGTTATGGTTACTAAAGGAATTTTGTACTTCACCTATTACACCTAAACATATGGTTTGTTACTCATTAAATATTATTATTAGTTATCGTAACTTTATATTCATGCACCCTAAGTATAGGGAATGGAATTTTATTGTATTTCCTATAATGTATACTCAGGGTATGCTTTTGTCATCTACTTCTGAAGGAACTCATTTAGCTATAGATAATGATCTAAAGTACTGGTATCAGTTGATATCTGATAATAAAGTTAAAAATCTAGATTTCTTAAAACAAGAATTTGATCTAAGAGAAACTTGCTGGTTAGAGGTTCAGACCTTTAGACAACATCTCATTAATAAAATAGATTTAATGTCTATAACTGTTAAAGAATCTATTCCAACACTGATTGATTACTTGATATTAAATTTACAACATAAAGTTTCTGATAAAGGTAAACTTTCATACATACATAAAGTTATCAGACAAGAAACTTTTTACAGTGTAGATTCATACTGGAATTATTTCACTTCTATTAATGGGGACCCACCAAATCAACAAGATAAACAATATATATTGGAATCTGCTTATAGAACTACGTCTTCCATTGTCTGGAGACTTTATAAATGGAAATTTTTACATAGATCCTTTTATACACCTTTGATGATGAATAAAATAAATAATAAAGATAATCTATGTAAGAGATGTAATGTAGAAATTAATGCTGACTGGGCTCATATGTTTTATGACTGTATAAAATTGAAAGAATACTGGAAGTCAATTAATGAATTTTTGCAGGCTCTTTTTACAGATAATTTCATTATTTCTAAATCTCTTATATTATTCAACACACCTGTACCTCAAAGTGTTAAAAAGGTTAAGCTTCCCTTGTTATGGTCTATTCTAGCAGTGGCTAGGAAAATAATAACTAGAAATTGGATTTCAGATACACCTCCTTCGTTCAATGAATTTAAAAATGTTATGAATATAGTGTGCCATATGGAAATAAACACAATTAGGACTAGAACAAATAGAAAAACAGCTTATTTTATTGTATGGGATAATTTACAAAATTTGTTAAAAAAATTTTAATTTCAATAGCATGGTATTTTAGTTTAATTAATTGATCTGATTGTAGTGGATGTCTTTGTAAATACTTTAGTTGTTTTGTTGAATATTATAATAATACCTATTTTTAATTACTTGTATAAAATTGTTATGATATTTCTCTTATATGTTAAAACAATAAACCTGTTTTGAAAAAAAAGAAAGGATTAACAGCACAGAGGGAGTAATTGACTTTCCCAGTGAAACAGTTTCAGTTACATAAATGGGATACGTTATCACGCACTACGTTCTATGTATGAGCAATCTGAGGGACTTAGTTCTGAAAGGGAGAAAATGCAGGTGGAAAAATTGTATAGAAAGAGACTATTAAGTTATTTTTCTAGATTGCAGGCATGTTCTTCCATTGTACAGTCCAGTTAGCAGTGTTTTCAAACAATAATTCTCTAACTGTAACAGGAAAGTGGAGTGGGGAGAGATAGCTGGGGAGACCGGCAAACAGAGAGAGAGAGCGACGGTAAAAAATTATGAAAGCATTATATGTCAACCAGTGGAATAGATCTGCAAAATGGTAGTAGCATACATCAGTGAAATCTTTTCAGCACTATGAAAGATATCATCTGATACTGCAAAGAAACACACAATCTTCCTCCGTGTCAAGCTATTTCCATAGACAGTGATACTGCACATATTTATAGCTTGGTATGAAAGCACACTTTCTCACATACTAACAGGCATTACATAAGCTTTAATACAACACTATAATTATCACATTCTTGAATGAGTTACTAGCAAAAATATTAATACAACATATATTTTCAAACTGTCATACAAACCATTTTTGTCTCACTTAATGACTACTGCTTGGCTCAGAATCCATCAATCATCCTTGTGTAATACTCATTTGGAAATTAATATAGTGACATCCATACTTTGTAGTCTAAATATCTACCACTCATACCTCCCAATTTTTTATTGCAAAAAACTGGACTAAGCCTAAAATAATAGTGGGACAAAGTCCCAAAAATAGAGACAGATTTTAAATATTGTTTTTATAAACTTAGAAAGTTGATAGAATAACAGGATTTGTATTAGTATACATTTTTCTGAAGGATGTGAAGTCTGAAACTCAAATGTACGTTATTACATAGTGACTTTAATCCTCAGTGATTTTACAAAGAACAGACTAAAAATATGAGGCAAAAATCTGGACATTCTGTAAAAATCTGGACAGTTGATGGGTATGTTCCTACTTCTCAACAAACGTTAAACTCTTTCTATTCTTTAACCATTCTGAATTCTCTCTTAAATACAGAAGATCTGAACTGCATAACAGCCATGCCTGTTGTACATCCATCACACACATTAATGCATTGTATGCCTTTCACCTCACATGCACATAATTTCCCTTGCTCCCTGCACTTATCATCATGGCAAATAAACCAGTTAACTAATATTCTCACTAAAGGCATGCTGAAAAACTTCCTTCACTCAGTGCTTTTGTTCCTTCACATTCTCTTATCAAATGACTTTGAATCTAATCCTCAACCGACCTCCACCACCATAGCATTTCTATATACAGCAAACTCAATGAATAAAATAACAGACCATTTAAACATTCTACTATTTAATGCAGGCACCATCATCTAGAGATAGCATCAATCAGCAAAAGGTAGCTAAAATCACACTCCACCAGTATTAGTCTACAATTCCCTTACCTAACATCATACACCTGGAGTAAACTAGCATTAAAATGGGGGATGTGATAGAGCAGTTGGCTATTGGATAAGAGAGATCTGTTTGGATGATATTGTGTAAGCAGAGAAGACAAAGCAGGGCAGTTGGATGGCTTATAAATAAATTTGTGTGCCGTGGTTAATTGAATAAGTGTCAGATATTGTGGGAGTTCCAACCAGTTTAGTAGGTATAGTGATGAGCAATGATGAGATGAATATTTTGCATTTGTTACTAATTTAGTGATTTCATTGTAGCATGAGGTTAGTTTGGATTTTAGAGAGGCCTGGATATTGGTCAGGATAGGTGCACCATAAAGAAGAGATGTTAGTAGGAAGAAAGATGTGAGAGATAGTACTGTGGAGTGGTTGAGGAAATGTATGTGTCTACACAGAGTGCCCAGTTTTTGGTGTGTTTTTTTAATATTGGTCTGATATGATGATGCCTAATAGTTTAGCATATGGTACTTCCTCAATGATAGTGTTATTTAGGGCATGGATGGTGAAATTCTCCTTGTTTAGGGAAGCGTATTTTGTAGGCAGAAAAAGAACAAGTTTAGTTTTGTTGGGGTTTAGGGCGAGATGAATATTGGACATCCATATTTCAGTAGTAGTGAGGATTCCATGCGTGAGTTGTAGATTGGATGGAAAATTACAGGCACAGATGATATCAAAGGCCTTGGAGAGGTCGAGAAAGAGAGGAGAGACATTTTTTCCAGCATCTTGGGCCTTGTTAACAGTGTTTAAGAAGGATATGAAAGCTGTAGTAGTCCTATGACCTGGCCTAAATCCAGTGGGAGAAAGGATATGGTTGTGAAGCAGATAGTGAAGATGTTGGGTGTGAATGCATTTTTCTAAAATCTAGAAAGTTGATAGAAGATGGAGAGGGGGTATATTGGGTGGATGGGTTAGAGGAAAAGGTGGCAGTTAGATTAGCTATAGTACTGATGAAATAAGAGTTAAAGATTGAGGCTATTTCTGTGGGTGTTTTGTCAGGATTTGGACAAGGGTTGTTACTTGACCTTGGGTTTAGTAAGGAATTGATGGACCTCCAGAAGTTTTGGGGGTTTTCTTTATAGTGGTTTTCTAGATTAAGGTAGTGATCTTTCTTGTCTTTTATGACTAGTCACTTTACTTGATTATGGAGTTGTTTATATTGTATCGGGCCACAGGGATTTTTGTTTTTTTGCCATAGTTTTGTTATTGTTTTTGTTTGGTCTAGTTATATCATTAATTAGTTGGTGAAGGTACAGAGGTTGATATTGGAGGCAGGATGTTAGTGGGAGATATCTAGCCAATTAATAATGACGTCTCTTAATAAGATTGTTTCATTTTCTATACTGTTTGATGCCCACAAAGTATTTCCTCTAATATAGGAATGTTATTGTACGGGGGGATATATACTACAATAATACAGATGCTTTTGCAATTATTCATTCTTAGGAAGGAAACTAATATTTCAGCTGAAGAAAAATGTGGGACAGACTTGGTGTATGGTACAATGGAGAAGGTGTTAGGATATATCAGAGAGATTCTTTCACCTTTTTTACAGGGTCTGTCATCCCTAAGACAAGCAAAGACTGGGGGCCAGGAATTCTGTATTTTTAATATAGGGTTTTAGCCATGTCTCAGTGGCGGCTATGATGCGAATTATTCTGTTATTTTGTTCCCAATGCTTTGAAGGTTAATGGTTGTAAAGTTTAATGATTTATAGGGGTTGGGTTTGGGCCTGGAGTGGGGTGTATGTCTCTACAGTGGGATAGCTTAGAACTTGTTGGTGGGGAAATATCAGATTCCTGTCTTCTTTTTGCTTTCAGTGGATAATACTTAATCAAGGTTGTATTGTTGTTGGTGTAGGGATGGTAGAGTGTAGGAAGAATTTTTATTTTTCTGCATAAAATTCAGTCTGTTATATATAAGCAAGGGGATACATTAGAGAAGCTGGTAAGTGATTGTGGTTTGGATATTGTAGCTGTAGGATGGTAGTCAATGTAGGTATTTTGTAGTGAGGTTAGTTGTACTAGGAGGTAGAAGGATATAGAAAGGGCGAGGAGTATAGTGTTAGAGATTAGTGACATAGTGGAGGTGTTGAAGTGGTATGTGTGTGGAGAGTATGAAGTAGCCTTTGTAGGTATTTGTGGGACTGGAGTTAAAGTTCTGGAGAGAAGAGGGAGTGATTGCTTAGGATATATGTCATTTAGTCTATAGGTAGTAAGTGTGAAGTAGTGTTGTGTTCTGGGCATATGTGGGAATGGTGTGTATCAGTCTGATTGGTGGATATGTACTGATGGGTGGAGGTATGGTTGGCATAAATGTAATTGAAAGGGGAGTTGGTGGGAGTGGGGGTAGGGTAGGGGAGCAGAGTGAGCCTAAGCATAGTACTTGTCTTCCAAACTGTAGTACAAAAATAAAATACTTCTCAATGATCTCATTGTTAACTATCTAAAAAATTTCAAGCATGACCTAAACAGCTACCTTTCAAACTTCAACATCTTTCAGTTACTGAACAAATAAGCTTAACCTTACTACAACAATCATACACTTTTAGGCCTACTTCTCACCTAACACTTTGTAAAAGTTCATTCTCTTGTGGTAGGCTCCCTAGACATCCATGACTATTGTTCTGTAAACTTCTCATGGCCAGTAAAGTAGGCCAAAACCACCTTCTCTCCGCTGTGATATCAAAAAACAGTAACAGAAAACAACTCTAACCATGAAAATGCCACAAACACCTCTGATTGCTCCCCCTTTGAACAAACCATACTCATCAACACTGCAGGAAGTCAATTAATAAAACATCTACTTAACATACAAAACCATTTTCCCAGACTGTTATTTAAAAAAACTAATAAGGAACTGTGGATGGTCAAAGATTTCTTTATCCTACTTAAATGAGTTCCATATGGGCAGAGGGAAAACACTCCCTTTCTATTTCAGGCCACTCCACTTACATCTCCCTATGCAACCTAGGAAAGAAAGCCATAAGACAGATGAAACCAGTCTTTATGCATCATTAACAATTCACTAACTTTAACCTAACATGATGTCAATAAGATGGTGGGTAGAACAAAATCAGGTGTTAATATACCTTCAAAACCTGGTACACCTGCCAATAATGTCACCTCCAATCTAAAACCTAGCCTATACAAGCGAATCTCCCACAATTTTTAATTACGAAATAAACTGCCAGCAAGGCAAGCTACTTAACTATTACAATCCCTGCCTAACCTTGTGCTTGATTTGTCAAGTTATTCAGTGATGACACTGTCCATCAGACATACCATCACTTCAGCCTCTTCCTTTCACAATGTACTTTTTTCACATCATAGAGAAAGGCAGTTGTGATTCATATTCCCAAATCTTTGAAACAATTCTATTTAATACATTATAAGCTCATATCCCAACTATCATGCCTCAGAAAAATTCTGGAGAAAACAGCATACAACCAGACCACTGCTTATCCTTACCGTTACAACATTCTATCAATCAGCGCAGATTTATGATGGGAAGAGAACCCAAATGTCACTTTTCACAGTCCCTGATGTCTTTCTTTCAAATGAAAACATAGGTCAATTTACAGGAACACTATTCCCTGACCTTACTAATACCTGATGTTGTCAACCACACCTACCTATTAAACTCTCCCATTCTGCCCAAATTCAGCACATTTACATTACAATGGTTAAAAAAATATTATACCCTCAAACATCCTCCTCACTTCCCCACAAAATATCTCTAAAGATGTCTCACAGGGATCAGTGCTGTTAAGCATTTTCATGAACTACTGACCTGTAAACCATGAATTTGGCCAAGGTGGTGTAGCGGTTAGCATCATCGCCAAACAGCAAGAGTTTCTCTGCTTTGATTCTTGGCTGGAGTGCCTTCTGTGTGGAGTCTGCATTCCCTCCCTGCTGTCAAGTGAGTTTTAAATGATGATTTTCTAAACAGGAGATCAGCTCCATCTCACAAACTACTAAACTGAGCTGCTACAAAATTAAATGATTTAAAAGCCATCCTGAATAATCTCTCTCCCTTTCTGTCTATGAATAATTACATATTAAACTAGTCATAATGAATAAATGTGTGTTCTTTTGCATCCAACCTGAAACACTTATACCTTCAATTGTCACTTACAAACAATTCCACTAACCAAAATAGTACAATGTGTGTCTTTTTCAAGATAGATATTGTTTCATTACTGTAATTGCATGTTTACTGAGAGTTGTATTTTCTGTTTTGTGAGTGCTCTATCTGTGCTTTTCTGTGCATTTTTTGTGAGATTTATATGTTCTAGTCAGGTAGCATAGTCTGGAAAGAGGCCTGCTGTTTATTCTGATTTCCTGCCAAGGAATGTATCATATAACTGATTTATTTGCAATTAAAAGCATTCTCTTGAGGCTCCTTGCTCCTTTATCTGTTTAAAACTCTCGTTTAGTGACTCACTGCTGTTTTTCTGCTGTGATAAACATTCATGTAGTGTTTTCTGCCTAATAGTGTAGCTAGTAGCTGTAATAGTTTCCCACTCTTGCTCCCTATTTGTGTCTTGTTCTTATACTTGGTGGCTTTGCAGTTGCCTGCCCTTACTGTAAATTTGATCTGGGACACTCCTCTCAGTCTAGTGTCATTAGCTCATTCTAACTAATACAGAGAAAACATTTGAGAAGGCCAACCCACTTAGGTTCTTAACCTTGAATTATCTTCTGTTCCTGCTTTATCCCTTTCCACTTTACTAAAAAAAAAAAAAAAAAAAAAACTTTACTAGAATCTCGTTTTCTGACTGAGTATGTTTCTCAGCTGATAAGTACATTTTTGGAATTTTTTAACTGTTCAGAGTTGAATAAAACAATAATTCAGTTCAGAATACAGTTTGAATAAATTGCATTTATTCAAACTGTATTTGCTTTAATATTGCTACACACTCAAATGTGGTAGCTTGCACTGCACTTGCATTGTTTTTACTGCTGTTTTAGCTGCTTTTCTGTAAGAAAACAATTCTAAGCTCGTTTCTTCAACTTCCTGCAAACTAGTCTAATCCAGATACAGATTTGCTGTATCCAGGACTGTTTGTAATCTTCTGAGCCCCCCCCAAGCCTTTCTGTGCTGGAGGGAAGCCTTCTAGCTTATCAGTGGGAGTAGTAAGCGCTAGGTAGACTATCTACCACAAGAGGAGTGGTTTCTGTCACAGAAATTGTAGTTTATTGGCTGTTTGGGCAGTTTTTCCATCTCTTTCAACTTTCTGGTTTAAAAGCCTGCATTTGCGCTTGTTTCCCACTTTTTCTGTAACTAGTCTAGTTCAGCTACAGATTTGCGGTATTCAAGACTGGTTGTAAGTTTCTGAGCCCCCCAAGCCTTTCTGTGTTAGGGAAGTCTTCTAGCTTGTCAGTGGGAGTGGTAAGCACTAGGTAGCCTATCTACCACTAGAGAAGTGGTTTCTGGCCCAGAAATTGTAGTTTATTGGCCGTTTGAGCAGGATTTCCATCTCTTTCAACTTTCTGGTCTAAAAGCCCATGTTTGCGCTTGTTTCTCACCTTTCCTGAAACTAGTCTAGTCCAGATACAGATTTTGCTGTATCCAGGACTGTTTGTAAGCTTCTGAGTGGTGCCAAAGTTTGCTCTTCAATTTTTCCCTTAGATCTGGAAGTTCACTCCTCCCGTGCACTTTTACTAGCTTAGTAGTCTAGCACTTTACCAGATGTCTTGTAGCAATTACTGTAGCACACAAAAGTGCTACCAGCACTAAACATTCTACAAGGAAACAGCTACAGTACTTATTATTAATGCCCACCCCTCCAGGCATGTCTAAAGGTCAGTTCCCTGTGCTTTCTCCTATTAACCTGGTGAACTTGGGCATCCTGAGGCAATGTAGCAACTGCCTCATGTACACCGACAACCTTCTCTCCTCTTACCTCCCAATACTCAGACTTGCAAGAGATGCACTTATATACCCAAATTGGAAGCCATGCACTCTCCAGCCAAGAGTGGAATACCTGGTCAAAAGGAGAAGGTCAACACTTGCACCACACCACATGGAACACATAGCCCTCCAGAACACACACCAGCACTGCCTTCACATAAAAACACAAACCACACACCCACCTTCAGAGAGGGTCTCAATAAAAATCTACCCAAACAGCAGAGTCCTCCAAGGCAGAAATGCACTCGACCACAACACAACACTAATCATGAGACACATGACTCTCCTAAACAGTGTGCCACTCAACCAAAGCTCCAAAGGCAAAACAGCATGCCCAACACACTAGTCATAGGTGACTCGATAGTGAGGCACACTGATGTCCCAATCACTAGGCTGAATAAGAAGAAAGTAACAGTCAGCTGCCTGTCAGGTGCCAGGATCCACCAAATAATGCATGCATTCAGGTCCTTCAAGAACAGGTACAAATATGACTCTGTCATTGCACATGTGGATGTGAATGACCTGAGATGTACCATCCTGGACTACATGAAGAGAGACAGAGGAGCTCTTGGATTATGTAGCCCAGACAGGTATGACCCTAGCCCTGAGCAGCATCCTACCATCACCCAGAATGATACCACAGTACAAGTAAAAAATGATTGATTTAAACAATTGGCTAAGTTTTTGGTGTCATTCTAAGGGGATCCAGTATTTGTCTGCCTGTTATGACATGATTGACAGACCTCGATGCTTTGTCAGAGATGGCCTGCATCTGTCACCCCTGGGCTTCCGGATATTGACCAAGCCTCTTGTCACTCCTATAGTGCCTTTTTTAGGCAGTGTTCCAAAGACCAAATTACCACTGTAACATCTACAAACAAATGCAATCTGAGGGTCATGCTGCTCAACGCTAGCAGTCTAAATCTTAAAATGCATGCACTCGAAGCACTCCTTAAAATGGAGAACATCGATATTTGTGCTGTAACAGAGACCTGGCTCAAGGCAGCAGAAAGCACCCCTGCACTACCAGGCTATAACTCATTCCACACCTTTTGCCCCAGAACTTGGACCGAAGCTCCAAAGGTGGTGGTGTTTCCATATTCATAAAGGATGCGCATGCATCCAGACTGGTGGCCCAACATAACACATCAGAGATACTTCAGGTTCAGCTAACATTGGGTAAGACAGTTATTCAGGACATAGCCTGCTATAGGTCCCCAACCATGTCCGAAGACTCACACTCCATGTTCCTAAGCACCCTGAAGAATATTAGTGTCCAACCTAACACTCTCATATCTGGGTGACTTTAACTACCTCTCCATTAACTGGGAAAACTACTTATGTACCAATACTCTGGATAAGCTCATTCTAACCCCCACTAGAGGTAGCAACATCCTTGACCTGGTCATTACTAACATGGGTGACAGTTGCTCTACACCAGTAGTCAACTCCTCCCTGGTTAGATCTGACCACAAACTAATCACCTTAGAAATCCACCCCCCCCCCCGCAAAGGTAACCACCATGAAAAACTTCTCCAAACAGAGATTGCTAACTTCACGGCACCCATGCAAATGGAGAATAGTTGCCTGACCACCGAGTCATACACCAATGCACTGTACGAACATGTACACAAATGCATGGATCTCACCATACCCAATAGAACCAAGATGCTCTCCTCCAAAAAAAGGAAGCCAATCTGGTGGTCCCCTTCCATACAGAAACTCTGCAACAGAAGGAGGAAACTGATTCGGAATAAGGTGAAGTCCCAAGACTGGAAAAACTCCCTTATCAACCTCAACAAAATGTTGAGATCCCTCATCAAATCCACTAAAGCTAGCTATGAGAACAGAATTGCAGCAGATAGTAAAGACAACCACAAGGCCTTCTATAGGTATGTAAAGAATCTCCATGGCAATACCCAGATTTGGTCTAAGCTACTGCTCAGTGGTACCTCCTATACCGAGCCAATAGATATTGCCAATATACTGGCTAACAGATTCAGTGCCAACCTTACCCCCTCACCCCCCCAAGGCCCAATCATAATACCAGCAGATTGCCAAGCACCCAGTATTACTGCTGCACAGGTTAAAACAGCACTGTCCAAGGCCAAGAATACAGCTTCTATGGGACCTGACAATATCCATGGCTGTGTTCTACATAAACTACAGAGAGAACTAGCACCTCAGCTGTGTGCCCTGTTCATCACAGCCTCACCTCAGGCTTTGTCCCTACCAAATGGTGCACTGCTACAGTCATCCCTCTTCATAAAGGAGGAGCGACTACAGACCCTGGGAGCTATCAGCTATTAGCCTGATGAGTCTGATATACAAAGCTATGGAACGCATCATCATGGACTTAATAAACAAGGATATAGGGAATCTCCACACTCTGGATCCCACATAGTTTGGTTTTGTGAAGGGTAGATCATGCCTGCTCAACTTGATTGACTCACCAGAGCTGTGGATGAAGGCAAGGTGGTTCATACAGCCTACCTTGATCTGGCCAAGGCTTTTGATACCATTCCCCACTCAGGAATCATAGAAAAACTCACTAAGCTAGGCATCAACCCCTATATCACTAAGTGGATTGCAAACTGGCTCACAAATAGAACCCACAGTGTGAAAGTAGCTGACTCCAAGTCAGACTGCTGATCAGCCACGAGTGGAACATAGGGTTCGGTCCTGGGTCCTCTCCTTTTGGTATCTACTTCTCTGAAGTCCAGGCCAACATGAAGGGACTCTGGCTGACAAAGTTCACAGACAATTGCAAGTTGGGACCTATTATTAACTCCCCAAGTGATGTTGACATCCTACAGAAAGGCCTCAATAAGACCGACTGGTGTCAGAACCATGGCCTTAAGCTCAATGCCAAAACATGTGTCATCATCCCCTTTGGGAAAAACCTGGTTCCCATGAATTACCACATCAATGGTAGTCCACTAAACACAGAAGGCATTACAAGGATCTGGGAACACAGGGTGTCAGCAACCTCTCTTTTGACCACCACATTGCCACTGTGGTCAGAAAGTCCTTCTATGTGGCACATCTCATTACTAAGGATTTTGCATCCAGGAAGAAAGAGGTCATTGTCTCCCTCTACTCTTCCCTCATTAGGCCAGTCATTGAGTACATTTCCCCATTTGGCATGTACCTCACTAGACACCTGCAACAACTGGAAAGGCCACAAATGTACCTTACAAAGAGGATCCTAGGCCTTAAAGACGTGTCCTATATGGACAGACTCAAAAAATTCCAACTATTCTCTGTCTCATATTACCTACTTAGAGGTGATCTCTGCGTGACTTACAAAGCCATGTCTAACCCAGCTCTGTTAGAAATGATACATCTAAAGAAATCCCAATCCCTATGCACCACATGCTCCAGAGATCTCAACCTCATTACCACAATCAACAGAATGTACTGGAGGGACAGGTTCATAACCCAGAGACTGCCCATGCTATGGAATAGACTTCCCATACATGTCAAACAGAGCACCTCACTGGCCCTCTTCAAGAGAAATCTTGATGGGTGGATGGGAAATAGAAAATTCCCCCCAGGGATAACTCCAGTGGCTCTACTCGACAGAGGCACTGGGAACTAAGGTCGGGTAAGACGATGCCAGGGTAGTCCTATGGTCTAGGCTTGTAAAGAGTCCAGGGGCATTAGCCTAGTACTTACCTATGAACCTATGAACCTATACTTGTCACTATCTATGTCATAATACAGTGAACACATAAAAATAAATGAATGGGGCATTATACAGATGTCATAAGATATACGGCAGATTGGACATAGTCATGAATATTCAGCAACTTCTATTGCTTCGCCTGCCTTGTGCATCTAGCTGTGACACTGTTCAGCTTGCTCCATTTTTAGTTCTGGAACATGATGTAAACATTTCAGGTTTCCACCATCTACAACTAATGCTAGGTACAGAAGCAGCACCAATTACTAAAGCACTGGTGCAAAGTTATTGGGATCTAGTTTAGAGCACCTAGAATAATGACTTTTTAAATGAATTGTGCTAGTTGAGAAAAATAACCTTTCAACAGTCATGCAGAGAGGAGCATAGTATTTCTGGTAACATATTTTAATTCACAGTGGTGAAAACCTTGGATCTAGATGATTGCTGCTGTTTAAATGACACCCCAACCCCATGTGAAAAATAGGAAAAAGGGGTTGTGCATGGATGGATTATAATTCTGATACAAAACAGTTACTGTTGACAGACACAAATGAGCAAAATGTCCCACGTGCAAGTATCATTTTGTAGTAAAAAAAAAATGCATACTAAAAAGTGTTTTAGCAAGGAGGAAGCGCCATGTAACCCTCAATGTGAGATGATGCATCCCCATGTTCTGCGGACTCTGAGGCCGCAACAACATACGGATAACGAAAATCCCCAATTTAGTGGCAATTCGGTTTTCTGAGAAAAAAACATCTGGTCACATAATGACTACAAAAATCATCAGTCACTCTGGCTCCCACACTATATGTATGTTATTCTGGGAAAATACTTAGTGCTCCTAGAAAGAAATTAACAGTATTAAATATCCCATTTTCACCTCTGCAGATTTGTGTGCAAGGCATACCTTTGGATTCAGATACTTATATTTGCTATTCAGGAAATGAACACTGATTGGCATCTTTTACCCAACATCACTTTGGGGTTTAGAATATTGTGACTGTTGTTCTATGGAAGCAAGAGCAGTGCATGGTGCCTTCTGGATGTTTCCAGCCAGGAAAGTCCAGTGCCAAATTACAAATGTGAGAATAAGTCAAGGTTAGTAGCCGTACTTGGAGACTCATTGTCATCAACTTCTGTCCCTCTGGCACATATCCTGGGGCTCTACAGGTACCCACAGGCCATTTACTTTTACTGTTTAAAGGAAATTAATACATTTAATGCTGACCAGTTGTATCTCAATGTTCTGCCTTGCTCCAGTGTTGAAGATATTGAATGTAATAGGAGGCTAATTCAATAGAGAGCTCTAAGAATGATATCTAGTCTGTATCTAAGAAATACTGCAGTGAGGGTAAATGGAAATACTGTTTCTGTAGACTGGCTCTTATGCCCTAAAAATGTTATCACAAACTGCTATTCCACATCAGATTCAGCATTCAAGCAGCATGCATCTGTCATTAAGCTTTCACTGCACTCAAGACCAAACAAACAAACGCAGATGCTGTTTGAAGGGTGACTTGTTACTGTTTTGGGAGGCAGATCATTAGAATTGTGCTGATTTCTAATGTTCTGATTGTTCCACTGCACTGTATGTGAGCTGCTCAAAGGGTATGCCCTGTTTCAGGAAGTACAGGCATTCAGAAAGTTTGGATTAAAATGCCCAGCTTGGTGGTGTAGAAACATGGAGTCCTGATGGCAGTCCAGATGGCCTGAGTTTGGTTAGCAGCTGAGGTACTGCAGAAGCCAGGTAGGGGTGGCAATTGTTGGCTCCCAGATTCCCTGAGGGAGGGTGAGGCTACTTCCTCCTGTGTGACACTCCACTACTGACGGTGGCAGTGCTGTCTTCACTTAGTGTAGGTTTGTACATATTCAGCATGCACAAGGGCTGGAATTAACTGGCACTGTATGTGGTGATCTGCATTTATGGTTAAACATTGCAGTGGGGATGATGCCATATTGGAACTTCCTGATCTCCAGTTCATCCATATCTTCCGGCACACTTGGTGGGATCCCCATTCCAAATGCACAAATCAGAAAGGTATCAGAAAAAGGTTAACGTGGAAGACCAAGAAGAGACTCCAGAAAATGGCTGCATTGCTAACAGCTGTCAGCCATAAGGCACAAAAAATGTCTGTACAAATAATGCATGAGTATCATTGGCATATACTGAGCCCAAAATCTAGAACTGGTTTTGAGGAAAAAAATGTAAGTTTTTTAACATGGCTTTTTTTTCTTAGCCCAGTGTGGGTAGTTTATTTATTGACATTTGTTTACCCGGAAAGGATGACAGGGTCATAAGTACCCATTTTCGGTGGATGCCCTGGGAGAAGAACTCCAGATACTTAAAAAGTTGCCGATCATGACATCAGACATATGTAACTAAAAGAATACAAAGTTGACTTCTATGAATGCAAGTTGTTAAATAAATTCACCATAAATATAAAAGACACAAAACAGATAATAGTAATTTTATAATTCTAGAAGGGTATATAGTAATGATTTCAAAGATGAAGTTAGAAAGGACAAAGAGAAGAAAGTAAGAGATAGGTGCTTGCATGCACTTAAGTATTTTCTGGCTAGTGTGAGAAACAAGCACACTTGTGTAATAATCTGAATATTCTTTAGCACTGCCTTTTTGGGGAAGTGAAAAATAAACTGGCCTTTCCAATCCAATGGCAACTGCTGTGTTTTCCACATTTGTGTCAAATTCCAAGCAACACAGCAACAACAATTTTGCAGGATTAACATCATCATTTTGCAGGATATTAAACAATTCAGATGTAATTCCATGTTTTCCTGCAGCCCAAGCATTAGTAAGGTTATCTAGGGTCTGTGCAGCCATTTTTGCACATACCTGCAGTCTCTTTTATCCTTGGATGATAATAACATGGGCTCCTGCTTTTTTCCTTGGATGATAATAACATGGGTTCCTGCTCTGCAAATCCAATGTACTGTATTTTCTGTTTCATGTCACTGTTATTTCCTGCTCAAAAACTTTGGCTGTCCATAGACTTATAGGTTCATAGTTAAGAATAGGTTAGCTGCCCTTGCAGGCCATTTTAAGCCTATCCAATTTTCCTTTTTGTGCTTGAAGTAAGCTATCCCAGTTGGTTAGAGATGGGCCTTTCCCATCCTATGGTTGATGATTATATAGTATCCCTAATGAAAATAAAAGGAATCATGTTATAGATAATTTCAGGAGACTCGTGCATGCAATAAAGTCTTCAGGAGGTGCCTCTGTCCACTAGTAGTACAGGGGGCAGTCCTGAGTTAAATTTTCTGTTTTTCATCCATAGATTCAAATTGCACTTGAATGTGGACAGGGATGAACTTTCTTTTATGTGGATGAGAGTCTGTTCCAGAGCAGTGTATCCTCTGCAAGATATATCTGTCCCTCCAAACCATTCTGTTGATGTTGCAGAAGAGGTTTAGATCCCTAAACCAAGTATTTGTGATGTCACTTGACTTGCTGATATGCAGTAAATCCATCAGTAATGGGTCATAGAATATCTTGCATGCATACCTCTCAAACTCACAGTACAATAAATCTGGACAAAGGCAGAAAGAATGGGGGAAAGGGCCCAAAAACAGTGACAGAATTGAAATATAATTTGGACAAAGACAGAAAGAATGGGGGAAAAGGGCCCAATAATAGTGAGAACATTTAAATATAGCTCCTATAAACTTAGAAAGTTGCTGGAATAACAGGTTTTGCATAATTATGTATTTTCAGAAGGATATAAATTCTGAAACTCAAATGTTGGTCATTATTTAGTATCATTTAGTGACTTCGATCTTGAATGATTTTCCAGAAAACCACACATTTTATGAGGAACAGACCAAAAATATGAGGCAGAAATCTGGACATTCTACAAAAATCTGTACAGTTGAGAGGTATGCGTGCATGCCAGACACACATCACCTCTTAGCACTCTGCAGGATACAGGGTACAGTGACAGGGCTTTGAGTTGGTCCATGTAGTACATGTTGTTTAGACCTTGTCTCCTTTTAAATGAGGTATCTCTGTGGGCGTTCCAGTTGTTGCATCTGTCTGGACAGATACATGCCAAAGGGGGAACTATATTCAATGATGGGCCTAATGATGGTTGAATGATAGGGAACAATGACATCCCTAGATCTAGACTCAATTCCTTTGTTTATAAGCTGTGCAATATAGGAGACATTTCTTACAATGAGCACATGATAAAAAGTTAGGTCACTCTCTACATTAGTTCCCAAATTCTGAACAACTGGGCCAACTCTTAGGGGTGCATTTTCGATGTGGATGTTCCCTTTGGTATATGACTTTCCAAAGGATACAATAACACATTTTTTGGCATTTGCTTCAGTCCATCATTTTGGCACAAGTTATTTATTTGGGACAAACCTTACTGCAGGATGGCTCAGTCATTTGGGGATTTAATGACTGCTCATAGCTTGCAGTCATCTGCAAACTTAGTCAGCCAGAGCAGTTTGGTATTGGCTTTTACTTCAGAAAAGCAGATGCTAAACAGGAGAGGTCCCAGCACAGAACCCTGGGGGACTCCACTAGTGACTGGAACCTTGGTGAAGGAAACGTCCCCTTTTTTGATTTCCTGCATCACATCTGTGAGATACTTTGCAATCCAGTGGGTGACACAGGGGTTTATTCCCACTTTATTTAAATTTTATTATATGCCTGAGTGGGCATAAGAGAGTAGTACTTCTGGTGTTTGCATTATCATCATCCCACTTGTCACTTTGACGGTGCTAAGATCGATCTTTCCGGCACTACCAGGCTGAGTCTCTTTCTCCTGTTTTAAATAAATATCATGTTAATGCAGCACATGGGCTGAGTGCAGTATGGCTGTTTATTAATGGAAAACGTTTTTGCATTAGGATAAATTTTCCAGACAAAATTAGCTATAAATTATGAAACACTGGTATCTGTCATTAGTATCCAGCTGTAATCCTCAGTGACTTAGTAGAAAATTGAAAGTTTTATGAGGGACGGACAAAGTCTGACTGGGATATTGCCCATTTTCAGCAGACACCTGGGGAGAAATGTTCCAGATGCATGTCTTTGGAATGTGGGAGGAAGCCGGAGCACCTGGAGGAAACTCGTGCGAGCACAGGGAGGACATGCAGACTTTGTCTTTAACCATGCACATTTTTTTTACCAGGAAGTTGGTCTTAATATTTCCAATTTTCTCAAAAAGATACTTTGTCTTTATTATTCTATTACCTATATTTTCCTCCATTTCTTTTTACTGTTCATTAACAATACCTCTATCTATTCTTTGAAATGTATTCAGCTTGACAGTTTCCCTGTCTCTGTTGCCTTTTGCTCTCCTACTTTACTTAGTCCCTGCTGCAGCATCCACAGGCAGACGGTTTCATTTTTAATCTTTATTCTAGTTAAAATATTGTCAGCTCAAGGAAAATATCAGAAAATTTGGTCCCCACATCTTCATGCAATCTGTCAACCTGGTCATATTCCCTAAACCTGTTCCTCACCTCCCCTACATATTCATTTGAATTACTGTTGAACTTTTATCTAATTGATCTGGATATTTGTTTAATTTAATTTAATTTAATTGTAAACTTTGTGATAAGAAGTTGATGGTTTGAGCAGCAGTCAGTTCCACAACTTCTTTTGCTGTTTATACAGAGCACATCGATTTCTGACTGCATATTAAACAGGTTTTGGTAATGATCATCTGGTCATATCATTGTTTGAAACTGTCTATTGGGCTGTTAAAAGCGACTGTTTTCTATGGCCAGTGAATTAACACAGGGCAGAATTTCAGTGATCTTTATACTGGTTCTTTCCTTATTCTAAGGTCAAACTTGCACATTTTTAGTTGTACTTTGGACTACCAACTTTAGCATTTTTATTACCAGTGTTGAATGCCATATCCCTTTTATTGGTACTTAAAGAAGACGCTAGAGAGCTTCATAAAACTAGTTGACTTCCTCCATAGATACTGTATTTCTTGTTCTTAGGTTTTCCAGATGTTGCTGCCTACCTGAAGTAATCATGGCATCCGACCATACTTCTCAAAAGTTGTAGCTGAAGTTATCATTTATGGCTCAGCACTGTCTGTAGTTTTGATAACTTAATGACTTTATACTACACAAATAATCCTAATGAAAATTTTTGATATTAAGATCTTGCAAAGACCAAGAAAGCTGAAACTGATGCCTAAGCAGCAACAATTAAAATCTTAAAGACTGTCATATCATTATATCCTTTTCAGCTCCAAACCATCCACATGGAACAGGCAAAAACATATTAACCTGTGTTAACTGGTGTAAATAAGATCTGGAATGAAATTATATGATTATGTATTTTAGATGCTATTTGGTCCTCTGTGCTTAAATCTTCCTCCTGCCATTGGCTATAATGACTCAATATGACCATCGTACATCACCATCTATCACCAGGGCCCTCATAGCTACCCTAGTAGATGATTTTTCATTCACTGAACTACAACAGCAACAATTTAGCCAGCCACTGGCATACGGAGTTACAGTCCTGACTATGCTATGGCCCAGGTGACCCTAATTCAGGTGCTTGATGGAGTTGGCAGGGCTTACCTATGTTAATGGGGAGCAGCCAATGTTGAGTGTTGATTTCAGTGTGAACCACAGCTTTCAAAGCATTATGAATCATTTCAGACTATATTTTTTCTGTTCTTATTTAAACATGTTGAGGTACAGGCTATCTTTATATTTGATTGCATTTATTTATCTGAAAATGCAGATTGATTTATAACTCTGCTGTTTGTCAAAGCTTATACTGATTAATTATACACCAATTAAAAACAGAAGTGATTAATTACCATCTGTGCTCATGTGACATACAGTTAAAAGAAATTATGTCTGAAGAATTTACCGGAAGGAGGATGTGAGTGGAGTATGAAAGCTAACATTCTAGTGTTTAGAGTGTATTATTAAAACATACTCCTAGTGTCTTATTTTTCTGTGCTGTCATATGTTAGAATTTACTGTTAACTGAAGTTTCTAGGTATCATTTTTGTTTATTTTTTTGTTTAGTACTGATTTATTTAGTTTTGGACTGGCTGATGGGCTGTAACCACCCCTCACAAACATGCAAATACCAGCAAAGTGAATTATTTTTAACCACCTTACTTTTGGTTTCCCATTTGCTTGCAGTTGTATTCCAAAGCTTGGAATGCCCCTCATGTGAGTGCCTGAATGCAAGTTTGAAAAAAAAAATTAGGTCCGCTTGGTGGGTTGTTTTTTGAAACAGCCTGACATTACATTATCTCTTTGTACATGTGGACTCCTGCCTTTTGCTGAAGGTACATACTTCACTGAAGAGGTAGCTCCCAGGCTGCTGTATGAAGTAGGGAGGAGCAGTTTCTACTGACTCACTCAGAACAGGCAGCCTGACTGATAGTGAATGAACAATGTAATGGGCATCTGAAGGGGTTCATTACAAGAACAGGAGCATTTTTTTTTTTAATGGGTATATATGATTCTACTTCACTAGATCGACACACCACGATGTTGACAGCAAGAAGATCAACCACAAAAGGTCGACATATCCAAAAGGTCAACAATTGTACTAGATTGAAAACCCGTAGGTAAGGGAATATTCCCTTTCCCAGGGCATCGTGTGATCTTGGAGCTAGTATTTATAATTAGCAGGGGTTGTTGGTTGCATGCTGTTAAATAAAAACAAATTAGGACAACACAAAAGGCTCAGATGCTTTGCTTTTAAACTAGCACTTTATATATGTTCAAATACATATTTTTCTAACATTTTCCTCCCTTATAAATACTTTTTATTCTATTCAGAAACATAAACAATATCATATCATTTCCTAGCCTTCTCCTTTAAGGACTTTTAACTAGGCAAGTCATTTGGCTTATATTTCAGAAAGAATTTCATTTGGAACCAATAGATCCAATTCAATGTCTTGGTACAAAGTCTCAGTAACAGATATATCAACAAATTCTCTGACTAATCTTTTCATACGGGGAATCCCACAACAGACACATGCTCCTATTAAGAGCAGAACAACACAAATAGCAATCAGAATATTCATTAGGATTGAACCCCACCCGCCAAATAGACTCTGGAAAAAGTTCATCAGTGGGTTTGGGCCTGGTTCAGTCATGGCCGATACCTGCTGTATTACCTCTAGGTGATCATTTATCTCATGTTGATTGTCTGGTATGAACGCACAGCATTCTTCTTTGATAAGCGCGCATGTACCACCTCTCGCCGCTAGGGTGAAGTCAAGAGCCATTCGATTTTGTAGCACAACAGTTCTCATTGCATTCAGTTCATCAGTCACAAGTTTGAGAGTGGAAAAAGTTGCATTACTCATTACTTCGAGAAGCTTTGACAATTTTCTCAGCTCCCAGATTGATTTGACTGCTCCATAGGCTGCGAATATTCCAGCCCAGGATATAACACTATCACTCAAGTCCATATGAGTCAATTTTTCTTTATCTTTCACGGATGGATGATCCTTCCAACCAGCTTCGATTTTTCCCACTGGATTTGCAGGTTTTTCGACTGAATTTCCAGGTTTCCGGGCTACATCTCTTACGTTTCGTATCTTACCTAGAGGTAATTCTGCAGTATGCCTTATAGCTGGAACCAGATAACCCAAAAAACAACTGCCGGACCAATTCTCAAGTAGCCATTTGTATGCCTTTTTTCCACAAACAAAATAACAGTTTTCTACTTTAGTACTGATGCGGGTTAACTCTGAATGAAACATTTTCTTGTCTATAACAGACAATTGTTTATGCAATTCAGGATTTTTCTGCACATCTTTTATTGTTGTTTTCATTAAGCTCAAATATGAATCATAATTTGTGCTACAACTAGTACTTTTATCTTTAGCCTTAATATAGCATTTATAAGATACAGTTATGTTACAGTTACTCCAACCTACTTGGAGTGTGTCGTTTTTATAGAAACAAACAATTCATCTCTGTGTAATAGGCAAATACAATGCAATCTTGTCCTGTGATCTCACAGAACCTGTATCAAAAAGTAAATTTTCCCAAGTCTCATTTATCCCCAAGGGGACAGTGGACATCAACAATCCTCCATATGCTGTTGGTATAGCAGTACAAACCCAGCAATTTGAAACGTTCATAGTCTCTACATATACATGCTTCATAGCCAGGTATGTGTTAAAGTTTGGATGCCAGTCTATAGACAGTTCATCACGTTTCTCCACTTTCACTTGTGCGGTTATATGCAGGAAAAACCACAACAAAAGGAAAGTCACCACAAACATAGTCAATAGATGTATAGTTAGCAAGATGGTTAAACAATATCTTCTGGGTTGGTTTGTATTTTTACTCATTTTGCTCTTGGCCATCCTGCCTTTGTTGTGTATCAGTCACAAAATGTTTATCAAGCTGAAAATTCTTTACCGGTTTACAGTGCGTCAGGTGGACCCAGG
The DNA here is from genome assembly GCF_019279795.1 of Protopterus annectens. Classification (NCBI taxonomy): domain Eukaryota; kingdom Metazoa; phylum Chordata; order Ceratodontiformes; family Protopteridae; genus Protopterus; species Protopterus annectens. Next base: position 1,370,210,262 of record NC_056731.1, read on the forward strand.
ACGACCTCTCAGCAATTTTGACTGCAGTAGGCATCGCCAACAGTACCTGGTACGGACCTTCCCACTTAGGGCTTGTCCAATTCTTCTTCTTTATGACCTTCAGCCACACCCAGGACCCAGGGGTCAGCACCGTTTCTAATGGTCTGGTCTGTTCCTTATCTGAAAAAGAGTTCAACTGCAAAACAGTTTTATTTGTTAACAATTTCCTCATGTAGCTAGCTAATGAGCTGTCGGCCTCCAGCTCCGCAGGCATGAGAGCTTTCCACTGTGGCACATAATATGCCCTTCCAAATATCACTTCAAAGGAGGTCAAACCCTTTATAATTGGAACTGTTCTCATGCTCAGCAGTGCCAAAGGCAAACAGCAAATCCAATTCTTCTGTGTTTCATTCATTAACTTTCTCAACTTGCTTTTTAAAATTCCATTGTACCTTTCCACCAGTCCTGCAGACTGTGGGTGGTAAGCACAATGATTCTTCAAGGAGATCCCAAAGAATCTCCCAAGTTGCTGAATTGTCTGATTAACAAAGTGTGTTCCATTGTCACTATAGATTCTTTCCGGTATGCCAAATCTAGGAATTATTTCTTTTATTAGGGCTTTTGCCACTGTTGCTGCATCTGGATTTTTAGTAGGAAAAGCTTCTACCCATTTGGAAAACATGTCTATAATTACTAAACAGTATTTTTTCCCTTCACACTTACTCAGTTCTATGAAATCCATACAGATAGTATGGAATGGATATGGTGGTATAGGAAAACTCCCTTGCTTGGGTTTGAATGCTCCTTGTGCATGATGTTTATTACAAATATGACATGCTGCACAAAATTTTTGTGTAAAGTTCGTGAATCCATATGTTTGGAATATTCGATTTACTAACTGTACCATCCCCCCTGTTGAGACATGGCTCTGCCCATGGCTCAAAAAAGCTGCATATCTAAATAAATTAGACAGCAATATTGGCTTTTTCTCCTTGGAGATGTACAGTCCATTTTCAAGGATTGCACCTCGTCTTTCCCATTTCTGTTTCTCAGCTTTTGTAGTCAATGTCTGCATTGTTTTCAACATTTCTAAATCTAAAATCTCAGAGGGTTGTAATTCCTCATTCAAAAGTAAAGTTTCTGAGTCTGAGGCTGTTTGCTTTGCAGCTGCATCAGCTCGTGCATTACCTTTTGAAATTGAATCCTGTTGTTTTGTATGAGCTACACATTTACAAATAGCTACTTTGGTAGGTAACTGAATAGAATCTAATAAGTTCAAAATAAGTTGCTCATGATTAATCGGTTTGCCAGTAGATGTTATCATTCCCCTATTTTTCCATTGCTGCGCAAAAACATGCACTGTAGAGAAAGCATACTGACTGTCAGTATATATGTTCACACATTTGTCTTTCGCTAGAGTGCAAGCCCGTGTCAAGGCTATCAATTCTGCTGCTTGAGCAGACAGGTTATACTGTAAGGGTTGGGCTTCTAAAATCTCTGTATCTGTGACTATTGCATACCCTACTAGATTCTTCCCCGCAGGACCCTTTCTGTATGAACCGTCCACATAAAATGTCACCTCGGCATCATCCAAGGGCATATCAGTGAGGTCTTGTCTGGGCAAAGTTATTTGCTCAATTTCCTGCAGGCAACTGTGTGGTGTGCCATCCACAGGAGTCGGAAGTAACATTGATGGATTTAATGTTGTACAACGTTCAATTACCATATGAGGTTGGCTCAGCAGTATGGTCATACAAGAAAGATGTCTAGCAGGAGATAGATATGCTATTTTCTCTTGCAGTAAAATTATCGCGACTGCATGAGGCACTCTCAGAGTGAGAGGGTGGAATAACACCACTGAGGCCGAAGCCTGTACTGCCATTGCAGCTGCGACTACTGCTTGCACACAGTGAGGCAATAATCGTGCCACTGGATCTAACTGTGAGGAATAGTAAGCTATGGGGCATTGCTTACTCCCATGCTACCCTCGACAGCTACAGATCAGAGTGTACCGGTGGTCGAATACTGCGCAGTAGAAGCTACCGAAACAGTTCTTCTTGAAGCACAAAGACCTCCGACTGAATTGTCGTCTTGAGAGGCTGGCCACTTTTCTGATCTGCGGCCGAAGAGCGGTCTCGAACTGGTTGACCCAAGAGGCTCAGGTAGGAAGATTTTTGCCTTTTTTCTGTTTTAGATCAGGGACTAGGTTACAGTAAATGTTATTGTCATAGATTTGTTATACAGATCAGGGACAAAGGAAAATTACTGTATATTTTGTCAAAGATCAGGGAAACAGAATAAGGTAGGCAGTTATTCTAGATAAACTGTGTAAGGAACAGAGATACCACGTGGTAACAAAAAAGGGTTACGTAACATTTTTCTTTTGACATGGGAAATCAGTGCACTAAAAACTCGTGAGATCCGCCCCTAACTGATGACGCAAAATATATGCAATTACAACGAGCAGATAATGTAAGGTATTATACAAAATGGGTTAATAAATACGAATTTGACAGTAAATTAAATAGAATTTCGTTAGTTAAACTTTTAAAACAGCTTAAATCTGACGCAGAAGGTCAGGCAAAGAAACAATGGCAATTAGGCATTCCTCAGGCACATAGGTGGATTGAGGAAGTAAACCGAAGGGAACAGAAAATTAAAAATGCGAAAGCATTATTTTTAGACAAAGAGGATAATAATACAGTAATAGCGACGGCCCCTCCCCCTCCGCCCCCTCCAATACCTTTTTTAGGATATGAAGCAGGAGGACAGGCTAGTCCACCTCCACGTTATCTTGAAGTTGCAGGAGCATTAAAACCGTTTGTTAGAGAACCTATTGAAACTAGATCCCGGACACGTAAAACACTTAGGGACACAGATTTATATCAAATAGGGAGAGACTCACTAGAAGAGAGTGAAGAAATCTGTCCACTAATCGAGGTACCAAACCCTCAGGCAGGACAGGAAGGGCAGGACCCAACTCTCCTAGTGTATAGACCATGGACACAGGAAGATATTCGGAAAGCTACAGAGGGAATCCCTCATCCGAAAATTAATTACACAAAGTTTTTACAAGATTTACACGGTATGAGACTAAGTTACCACTTAAATGGGGAAGAAGTAGAAAAGGTAGTTAGACAGATTTTGGGTCCAGACTGGCACATGATTTGTGGCGCCTGGAACTCTCATGACGCACAACTTAAACCACTCCTACATAGTGACGCAGAATTAGACACCAGAGTGAAAGGTCTTACAGACCGAATTTCTGAAAAATGGAAACCTAGAGCAGATTGGACTTGCATTAACCAATGCATACAAGATAATAAAACTGTAGATGGGTACTATGGTAGATTATTGGAATGTTTCAATAACCATAGTGGTATGGCTATTCCTGAAAGCCAGACAAATGATAGCTCATATGAACAGCAACTGAAAAATGCGTGTTTGAAAGGTTGCATTGCACCTATCAGTAGCTTTATTACAAAGCATATGATAGATCATCGAACAAGTAGGCTACAAGCCTTACTTGAGTATGCTAGGCATGCTGAAAGACATTTTAATAGAAAAAGAAAATGCAGGTCTTCACAGCTGAAGATGGAGCAGAAGTCTTTGTAGTACAATCGGGTAAAAAGGGTAAGAGAAATACCCAGGGAAATAAACAATCTGACAAAAGGTCAGAAGATTTTGAAGAAAGAAAAAAGAAAGGTGAATGCTTTAAGTGCGGTAAGAAAGGACATTTAGCAAGGGATTGCAGGCTAAATAAAAAGGCGAGTACAGAAGATAAAGATAAAGGTGATGAGGACTGACTATATGATAGTGATGACAATCAAAAATCATCAGGAAAGGTTAACAAACAAAGGACAAATGTAAATGTAGCAGAAGGAACGGAGGAAGTGCAAGTAGACATAGAGGATGAAGAAAGTGAAGTTTTAGACTTAGCATTATTGAGCTTGGAGCTCTATTTGGCAGACACAAAACCGGAAGTTACACTTCTGGTGGAAGGAAGGGAAGTGAAATTCTTGTGTGACTCAGGAGCATCACGAACTTTGATACACCCTTCAAAGTTACCAGAACACTCTGAATCACCTGACTATATATTAGTGAAAGCAGCAAATGGACAGCTATATAGGGAGCCACTCTCCCATGATATAGCAATAACTGACCCTGTTTCAGGTATGACTCAGAAAAGTAAAATTGTAGTTTCTGCGAAATGTCCAGTAAACTTACTGGGAAGAGACCTTATGCAGATATTTGGCATAGCAGTAGTTCCTACTATGCAGGGTATGGAAGCACAAAGACAAATGGATACTTTTGTGGTGCGATCGGAGGGTGAAACTTTTTACTGGTACAGCCAGGACCTAGTTACGACTGGTCCAGGGGCAGTAACTGAGGAACTGATGAATGTAGCCATCAGTAAGGTCCCCTCCCTTGACACCGACCAACAGCATTTGTTACATTGTACTCTGTACTACCGTAGTATGCCAGGACCTGATAAGGAATATGAGCAAGAATTGTTCAAAAATCCTGCTAACAGATTAGTATTACGAACCTTATATTGGGATACTGAGGGAAACAGTGTAGTAAGCTGTTCACTACCTCAGGAATTCATGAAACTGTACAAATCTAATAGACTGCCACATGTCAGCTTGACAAAGAGCAAGGATGAGAGATGGGCAGATTTAGGAGAAAAATTGACTCATATGGACTTGAGTGATAGTGTTATATCCTGGGCTGGAATATTCCCAGCCTATGGAGCAGTCAAATCAATCTGGGAGCTGAGAAAATTGTCAAAGCTTCTCGAAGTAATGAGTAATGCAACTTTTTCCGCTCTCGAACTTGTGACTGATGAACTGAATGCAATGAGAACTGTTGTGCTACAAAATCGAATGGCTCTTGACTTCACCCTAGCGGCGAGAGGTGGTACGTGCGCGCTTATCAAAGAAGAATGCTGTGCGTTCATACCAGACAATCGACATGAGATAAATGATCACCTAGAGGTAATACAGCAGGTATCGGCCATGACTGAACCAGGCCCAAACCCACTGACGAACTTTTTCCAGAGTCTATTTGGCGGGTGGGGTTCAATCCTAATGAATATTCTGATTGCTATTTGTGTTGTTCTGCTCTTATTAGGAGCATGTGTCTGTTGTGGGATTCCCTGCATGAAAAGATTAGTCAGAGAATTTGTTGATATATCTGTTACTGAGACTTTGTACCAAGACATTGAATTGGATCTATTGGTTCCAAATGAAATTCTTTCTGAAATATAAACCAAATGACTTGCCTAGTTAAAAGTCCTTAAAGGAGAAGGCTAGGAAACAATATGATATTGTTTATGTTTCTGAATAGAATAAAAAGTATTAAAAGGGAGGAAAATGTTAGAAAAATATGTATTTGAACATATATAAAGTGCTAGTTTAAAAGCAAATAGTATGTAATGCATTTTATTCTATTTTACAATATGGCAGTAAGAATGATCTTACATGTAATTGCTTGAAGCTTTGGAGCTGCAGTGTGTTTGAACTCTGACCCTGGCAGTAGCCAGCTCAGCAAGCTTATGTTTTTCACTAATGATTATCTGCTGGGTCAGGAAAATGAATGTATAAAGCATTGAAAATCTTTCTTCCTTCCTCTGAGATGGTTGGCCTTGCGAATATTATCAGAGATAAAGCACAGCTGCTAAAAGTAATGTTGCGAGAAGAACAAAGAAGTGTATTACAAGACTGAACTGACTATTGTATTCAAGCAGGACTGAAACCTTGAAAGAATAACATTTACAGAAAGACATTATAACTGACCAGGTGCTTTGCAAGGCTGTATTATTCTCATGGGAAAACTTTTCAAAAGTATAACATCAGCTTTTTCTTATGAATAGAATATTGTAGACTATAGTGATGTAGGTGCCCTGTGACTAACCACGTCAGTAAGGTGGGCACAGCTTGAATGTATGGTGTATAAAATGTAGAACATTTCCTGTATCATGCCAGACAAAACTCTATACTTGTATTGTATGGTATTTTGCCTCCTGATGTACACTAGTAAAGTTTTTTGCATCTGAGCCTTTTGTGTCAACCAGTTCGAGACCACTCTTCGGCCGCAGATCAGAAAAGTGGCCAGCCTCTCAAGACGACAATTCAGTCGGAGGTCTTTGTGCTTCAAGAAGAACCATTTCGGTAGCTTCTCCTGCGCAGTATTCGACCACGGTACACTCTGATCTGTAGCTGTCAAGGGTTTCCGGTCAAATAATGGACCAAACTGTTAAATAAAAACAAATTAGGACAACACAAAAGGCTCAGATGCAAAAAACTTTACTAGTGTACACCAGGAGGCAAAATACCATACAATACAAGTATAGAGTTTTGTCTGGCATGATGCAGGAAATGTTCTACATTTTATACACCATACATTCAAGCTGTGCCCACCTTACTGACGTGGTTAGTCACAGGGCACCTACATCACTATAGTCTACAATATTCTATTCATAAGAAAAAGCTGATGTTATACTTTTTAAAAGTTTTCCCATGAGAATAATACAGCCTTGCAAAGCACCTGGTCAGTTATAATGTCTTTCTGTAAATGTTATTCTTTCAAGGTTTCAGTCCTACTTGAATACAATAGTCAGTTCAGTCTTGTAATACACTTCTTTGTTCTTCTCGCAACATTACTTTTAGCAGCTGTGCTTTATCTCTGATAATATTCACAAGGCCAACCATCTCAGAGGAAGGAAGAAAGATTTTCAATGCTTTATACATTCATTTTCCTGACCCAGCAGATAATCATTAGTGAAAAACATAAGCTTGCTGAGCTGGCTACTGCCAGGGTCAGAGTTCAAACACATTGCAGCTCCAAAGCTTCAAGCAATTACATGTAAGATCATTCTTACTGCCATATTGTAAAATAGAATAAAATGCATTACATACTATTTGCTTTTAAACTAGCACTTTATATATGTTCAAATACATATTTTTCTAACACATGCGGTAAGGATTTTACTCATACATGCATAGTTGAGTGTCAGCATTTCTGTTGGTTTCCTCTTGAGGTCAATGTTCTTGCAGTCGATATTGTGTGTGTTCATAGTATGCAGCAATTCATATCTATATGAGTGCATATTTATTTCATTATATGTGTTCTGTGTATGTACATGTTGCAGAATATCAGCGGTCCTGAAGTTCGCAAAATATCTCTGCTTTTTGATTCCTAGTTTGGTCTTTTAGAGTCTTTTGTTCTTTGTAAAGATAGTTTTTTCTAGTAAATCAATAAGAACTACAGTCACTAAAAATGATACACACTGGAATATCAGACTTCATAGCCATCAGGAAAAAGTAAGCTGATGCAAAGCCTGTTACAGCACATTTTAAGTATCCAAGGGCAATATCTCTCCCTGATTCTAATTCTTTGTTCCCCATTTATTTTTAGCTTTCTCCTTGATTCTCCAGGTAAGAGGATAAGAGTTAAATGTGTGGTGGAAGTTTACAGTGGGTTGTATATTGTATTCTGACAGCAGTGAGCAGTGAAAATACTTTCCTGTGTGGCAGTTCTGTACTTATTTATTAGATTACAAAGTTATGTGAGATGGAGTCACAATGATACAAATGACTGCATTTGGTGGGTGTATATAATGTATGTATGCTTAGAGGGGGCAGAGATTTTCTTAACTATCCAGAATTTTCCAGAATGTCTCTGATTCTTGCCTCATATCTTGGCCTGCTCTTTGTAAGGTGTTATTTCTGGAAAATCAGTAAGGCTTGCAGTCATTAAATGATAGACATTTGGGTTTCCACCTTAAAAGCCTTCATTAAAAAAGCAGGCCAATGGAAAGTTGTTCTAGCAACTTTCTAAGTGTATAAAGGGAGACATATGTCCCTGATTTTAGTCCTTTTCCCACCATTATAATTTTTAAGAAGGTTAGGGGTTGTAATGGGCTGCACACTGTATTCTGACAGCAGTGAAGTATTACGTTCAGTCTTGTGTGGCAATTATTTATATATCATTCACTGATATGATTGCAAACAAACATGTGAGGTATATAGTCACGGTCATATAAGTGATTATAATTGGTGTTTGTGTGTGTGTGTGTGTGTGTGTGTGTGTGTGTGTGTGTGTGTGTGTGTGTGTGTGTGTGTGTGTGTGTGTGTGTGTGTGTTGGTGCATGCGTGTGTGTGTGTGTGTGTGTGTGTGTGTGTGTGTGTGTGTGTGTGTGTGTGTGTGTGTGTGCACGCGTGCATGTAAGAGATGGGGGTTAAAATATATTATCATGGCTAGATGTCACTATTTTTATTTTATTATAATCTGATACTGGAGGCATACATATTTAATACATTTGGTTTAAATTGTTGGGTGAGGGACCTGGTAAATAGAAATGATTTACTCTGCCTTCATTTGCTCAAGTTTAGCAGCCATTACTCTTTTCTTGCAGAATTAGTGTGCATTTGTGTGAAACCAGTTATTTTAACACAATGAGACATCTGAGGTGTGCAAAATCAATAAAGGGGCTGTAACTGATGGAAATGGGGATCGTCTGTGATGAATATTTTTGCATCTGCAAGAGAAAGATTGCAGTGTATATAATATTAGTAAGTTGGTCATAATTGTTACAACTTTCCATCAAACATCAGCACTGTACATAATAAGTGACTGTCAGTAGCTATCTGGTAAGAATACCTCAAAGACCTTCTATTCATAGCTAAAACATTAAATATACGCAACCACCTCAGAGACATTTCACCAAAACCACCGCCCCACCAAGACTTATAAAAGCTACAACACATGGTATCTCAACCTGCAAACCTATAAAACAAATCCACACACAATCCAATATTCTAATCAATGGAGACTCCATTGTGAGACCCACCAGCATCCCACTCACCAGGCTAAGGAAGGAGAGGCCATGGTCAATTGCCTATCAGAGGCCAGGCTCCATCAGATCATGCATGCACTGAGATAACTGAACTACCAGTATGGCTGTTATAATGCTTGTGTTTGTAAATGATCCTTGACATATCTCCCTGGACTATATAAAGAGAGATATAAAGTAGCTCTTAGAATGTGTATGAACCTAGCATTGAGCAGCATTTTACTTTTTCCAAGTATGATGCCACAATATGAACAAAAATCGATTGACTTTAACAACTGGCTTAGTTTTTGGTGTCATTTTAAGATGGTACAATAATTGTCAGCTTGGGAAGATATGGTAAACAGACCGTGACATTTTACTTATTCCCATCTAGGCTTTTGATCATTGGATAAAACTTTGTCCATCCCAGTAGTGTCTTTGTTTCAGCACCGCCAACCTGATGAACCATGAATCACAGTTAAACCAAACCAGAATAATCGAAAGGTGATACTGCTCAATGCCAGGTGTTTAAACAAAAACCTCCACTCCCTGCTAGCTGTCTTCAATGTATGAATGTAGACATCTTTGTAGTTACTGAGACATGGTTTAAAGCTGTGGAGAGTACCTGGCAGGGCAAGACCACAGTGCCTTCTGCACATTTAGAGCAGCTACTGCACAGAAAGGGGCAATCGGCAGAGATGTTTAAATTTACATCAAAAACAAACACATCACAATATTGGTCAAGCAATATGATGCACTTGAGCTCTGCCATGTGTAACTCACCATAAGCAAAGTCCCGTACCATATATTTGTGAGCTACAGGTCCACTTCCATGATCCAGGAAATACATGCCACTTATTTAAATGAACTTGAGTCATTCTTCATTCAACCCAACACCATGTTCATCTGTGACTTCAACTATCCCACTATAAATTGGGAATTATACATGACTTCAAACTTGCAGACACAAAGATTCCTGGATATTGTCAACATAAATGCCCTGGACCATCTAGTCTGTATGCTCACTAGTGAAGCCAGAGTCCTTGACCTAGTTCTTCAAAGTGTGGGAATTTTGCACTCCATCTCTCCAAATGTCATATCCCATGGCCAAGTTGGACCATAAAGCTGTCTCCTTCAAAATCAAATAAAACCTGGGACATCAGGTAACCCAAACTTCTAGGAATTATCCCAAGGCAACCTTTGTACTTTTAAGTGAGACCGTGGCAAAATTTCATGCCCCACGAAACCCAGGCTACAACACTGCCTATGCAGATTCATTCACAAAAATCCTTTACAGTCATGTACACAGCTACATAGAAGCAGCTGTACCTACCTGAAATAAGCACAGAACTCAGAAAACAAGACACCATTATGGAATCCCAATATCAAGAGGTTGTAAAACAAAAGGAAGGAAATCTTGGCCAAATGTCGGACGTGCAATGCCCACCAAGTGGACAACTCTCTCAAATGAAACAGCTCAATGGACTAAGTCTACTAAAGCAAAATCAGAGGTAAAGTAGCCTCCCAGGTTAAGGACAACTACAAGACATTCTTCAGCTGTGCTCAACACCTCAAGGCAATACACAACAATGTGCCAAACAAATTGCAAATGAAGCAGCTTACATGAGTGGAGGATATAGCATATTTACTTGCCAATAAATTAATCTCCATTACTACTCTGTTTCTTCCCAACACCTCCCCAAGAAAGACCCCCCCTAACAATATCTTCCCCAACCATCACTGGGGAACAAGTCTTCAAAGCACTCTCCAAGTGAAAATCATTGCATTGCTAGGACCTGATAATTTATTTAACATTTGTTTACTGGGAAAGTCTGATTGGGATAGAGCCAACTTTCAAAAGATGCCCATGGAGAAATGCTCCAGATGCATGTCTTTGGAATGTGAGAGGAAACCAGAGCACCAGGAGGAAACCCACATGAATACAAGGAAGACATCCAGACTCCACACAGAAGGCACCCCAGCTGAGAATCGAACCAGAGAACCTCTTTCTGTGAGGTGACAACACTAACTGCTGCACCACCCACAATAATAATAATATAATAATATCCCAAGATGCCTCCTTAATAGCATGAAATATGTCTTATTGGTGCTACTAAAAGCACTGTTCAGTGGTAGTTCCAAAACAGGCTTTGTGCCAAGAGAATTGAGGACTGCAATTGTTATCCCTCTACACAATAATGGGCCTTCCACAGACCTGGGAAAAGATCCATAAGTCTGACTGGTCTCATATGTAAGGTCATGGACAAATAATCATGGACATGATAAATAATGATATTGTAAACCTGCAGACATTGGATTCTACCCAATCTGATTTTGTTGAAGACAGGCCAGGCCTACACAAGCAGGTGGACTTCTTCAAGAAGGTCATCAAAGCAATGTACAGTGACCTAACATTTGACCAACATGTGCCCATTGCCATAAGAAAATCCTTCTGTATTGCACAGTTTATAAACAAATAGATTGTGTCTGGCTCTAGGGATGTCATTGTCCTGCTTCACTCAGCCCTCATTATACCAGTCATTAAGTATAATATCCTCTTTGGTATGTCTCTGTCCAGACACATGCAACAACTGAACACCCACAGAGATACCTTAGTAAAAGGATACAAGGCCAAACAAATGTGTCCTATATGTATCGACTAAAAGCCCATCACTATATCAGGATCCTAAAGACTTTTAAGAGGTGACCTGTGTCTGGCATACAAGGTATCCTCTGACCCAATACTGATGGATTGACTGCACACCAGCAAGTCAAATGGCATCATAAATTAAGGATCTAAGCCTCTTCTGCAACATCAACAGAATAATTTGGAAGGACAGGTTTATCTCGCAGAGGATACTGCTTCTCTGGAACAGAATCCCCATCCACATAAAAGAAATTCATCCCTGGCCATAGTCAAGTGCAACTTGGATCTATGAATGGGAAACAGAAAATTTACCCTAGATTCATCCCCTGTACTACTAATGGACAGAGGCATCTCATAAATGCTTTATTCTATGCATGGGCTCCCTCAGATTATCTGTGGTATGATCCTAGTTATAACTAGGGTTAATATATAATTATTGATCATGGTATGGGAAAAGGCCAGTCTAACACCAAATGGTTAAGTCAAGTACCAAAAGGGAAATTGGCTAGGCTTAAAACGGCCTCCAAGGGCAGCTTGCCTAGTACTTACCTATGAACATATGAAAGCAAAGCAATGCATACTGCCCACCTTGACCTGTCCAAAACATTTAACAAAATATCCCACTCTGGCATCATTTACAGACTCATAGAATTAGGTATAAACTTATATCACTCACTGAATAGTTAGCTGGCTCACAGATAGGATACAAAAAGTCAAGATATGTAATTCTACCTCCACAAAAAGGTCAGTCAGTAGCAGAGCCACACCTCCCCCCCAGACTTTGTGCTGGGACTGTTGTTTTTTTGGCATCGACTTCTTTGAAGTCAAGTCCAACATCAGAGGTGTCTGTCGGACCAAGACTGCAGATCACTGTAAACAAAGCACAGTCAGAATCCTCCAAAACACAAACATCCTCCAAGAAAACCTGCCTAATACCATGGGACAGTCATGGTCTAAAATTCAGTGTCAAAAATGGCATAATAGTATCTGTCAGAAAGACAAACACCTATTGAAATTACTGCACTGATAGTACACCACTAAGAGTTGACCATGTGGTCTGGGAATGCATGTAGATAGTTTCTTGATATTTGAACATCATGTGTCTACTGCAGTAAAAAAAAAATAATTTTGCACCACACAACTTATAAGCCAGAGTATGGCATCTCGGTCCAAAAATGGCATTCTTACATTCTACACAGCCCTCATTCGATCAATCATTGAGTGCAATGGGTATGTACCTGGCTAGTCATATGCAACAACTGGAGTGTCCACAGTAGTTCCTCACAAAAAGACTAGAAGATATATACAACATATCCTATGCAGGCTACCTCAAAGCCTTATCCTTACACACAGTATCCTACAATCTGCTGAGAGGAGATCTATGAATGGCATACAAAGCATCATCTGATGAAGTCTTTACAGACCTGCTGCACATCCGCAAAACAAATAGCATCAGAAACACCTGAACCAGGATCCTAAACCTCATCTGCAGCATGAAACATACTAGAGGGACAGGTATGTCTCTCTGAGGCTACCCCTGCTCTGGAACAGGCTTCCCATACATATGAAGCAAAATTCCTTACTACACTTAAAGAAACAAAACAATAATCAGTGGAAAGGGAATCGTAAATATATTCTTGGTCTGCCACCTATATCGCTGTTAGAAAGAGGAAATTTGTAGATAAATGACTGCTCATGGTCAACCTATAACCAATATAAAATGGCAGCAAAACTTGTCAAATACAGTTGTGAAACAAGACTAGGCTTAAAACACACTTCAGGATAGTTAGCCTACTAATCACCTATCAACCTATGTATGATAGCAGGTGACCACCCCGTAGCCTTGTCATCTCTAGCACTTAGTTTCTCTGGTTGAAATTTTGGCTGGTATTTTTTCTCTCTGGGGTGTGCATGTACTTCCTGTTGCCATGCAAGCTGTATTCCCCATATCTCTCAACCTTTTAGTGAAAGAAATCTGGACAAAGTCTAAAACAATGGGGGATCAAGCCCCCAAAACAGGGAGAGATTTTAAACATTGTTATTATAAACTTAGAAAATTGCTAGAACAACAAGGATTGTTTTAGCATACATTTTCTGAAGGATATGATGTCTGAAACTCAAATGTACGTCATTACTGTGTGACTTTAATCCTAAGTGATTTGCCAGAAAATCAGACATTTCATGGGGACCGGACCAAAAATATGAGGATAAAATCTGGATGCTCTGCAAAAATGTGAACATTTGAGAGGTATGGAAATAGTAGTTTCAAATGAATTGAGATGACAACTGCTTAAAAGAATATAAAATCCTGTCTGGGAATAGACTTCCTCCCTATTATAGTTACCTTGTATGTGCCCTTCAGGTGTTAGATTGGAATGAAAGTAAAATCACAAATGGACACAGGTACATTACACACCTTAGAAAAGAAACCAGAGCTTATTGTGTCTGACAGGAAAGAGCACGATAACCTGCTGTCCCACAGCATACTCTCCGGCTCGAATACTCCTGTCATCCCAGGCCTTTTTCTGCTGTTGGGCAACTCCCAGATTCTCCTGGACCAAGCCCATGAGCTCCCTGAGCCTTATCCAGAGGTTTAGGACATATGCCACCAACAGATTCCTTGTGGGATTCACACTCACCCTCCCACTCATCACAAATCAAATCTAAAAGCCCCCTCACCCTATGCCCATACAACAACTCAAAGGATAAAAAACTGTGGATTGCTGGGGTACCTCTTTGTATGCAAACAGCAGATGGGGAAAATATTTGTCCCACTCTCTCTTAAACTGGTCTGCAAATTTGCACAGCATGGTCTGTAGTGCAGTTTAACCTCTCCACAAGACCATTAGTCTGGGGGTGGTGGAGGTGGGCTTTAGGTGCTTCATCCCACAGCACTGCCACAGACAAGCCAGCAGGTCTGGCATGAAATTGGCACCTCTGTCAGTCAGTATTTCTCTCAGGGAACCTATCTTGCTGAAAATCTCTAGCAAAGCATTTGCCACCTTTTCTGCCTTGATGGAGGACAAAGCCACCACCTCAAGGTATCTAGTAGCATATTCTACTTCCACCAGGATATGATTCTTCACTGTGGAACTTTGGGTATTCAGAGGCCCCACAATATCCATAGCTACCCTATGAAATGGTTCCTCAGTCACAGGCAAAGTCATCAAAGGCGCCTTGAACTCATCTCCTTCCTTGCCTACTTGTTTGCACTGCTCACAGGTTCTGCAGTACACTGTTACATCCCTTGCAATCCCAGGCCAATAAAAGGTCTGCATAATGCATCTCTTGATAAGCTTTATGCCCATATGACCTGCAAAAGGAATGTCACGGGCTATGGCTAGAAGTGCCAGATGGTAGGTTCTAGGCACTACCAACTGCTGTATTATCTCACCCTCTACCCTCCTTCCATTTCCTATACAGTAACCCTTTTTTCCAGTATACAGACTCCCCCTTTCTTCACTCAAGCCTCTTAGTATAGGGTCCAAGAGCTTAGCATGTTTCAACTCTAACTTTGTGACCCTTCCCAGGTCCCCTTCCACAGGACGTCTGGTAACTTCTGACCGCAGTGCCCCACTGTCACTCTGGGTATTACCACTCACCTCTGCCCTTGCAGTCACTCTGTCTAAGGTAACATCACTACCTACCAGCGGCTGTGGCTCACCTTCAGGAACACTGCTATCGGGTAGCTCCCTCCCTGAAATAACCACACCACCAGCTCTGGCTTCATCTTATTCTTCTATATAAGGAAGCTATTTATATTTTAAAATTTAGCACTTTGGCACCACAAGGAATGAATGTAGATTTTAATTGGAGAGTTTTACTTTAAATTTTTTGTATTAAATGATATGTGATTGATTGATAGAATTATTGTTTAATTAGATTAATGTGTATACTATAAATATGGAGTGCAATGGATATCATGTATTCTCCTGTGAAGGCATACAAGCCGAGACATCAGAGGATTATTAAACGCCTTTTGGATACAGATCTTGTGTTTTTTTTTTGCTTCTGGTTGGACTTGGATCATGGTTTAGTGACTGTTTATGGCCAGTGATCCTAATATAGACCTGCTGAGGGTGTTTCGAGGTACACAGGATTCACAGCAAAGGTCTATGGATAAGTATTTATCTCAGCCAAATGAAAGGATGTTCATCTCTTCGACTACATTACATACAGAGGCTGCTATTTGGTCCATTGGTAATATACAGCTACAAACCTCGAATTTGCCAGTGTGGAATAAATGGGAAGTAGATTGAAACTGCAGGCTTTCCAACCCATTCTCATCCATTAAACGGAAACAGCAGGTGCCTATGAGTTTGGAAATTAAGGTACTGTGTGACTCTTTAGAAAAGCTATTTTACAAAAAGACATCTGTGTTCCTAAATGTTCAAAGCTTGTCTAAATATTTAGAACTAGAGATTACCCCCTGGGGTCTCAGAGTTTTCAAAGACCCAGCTAGTTTTCAAAGATCCAGCTACACCTTTTGACCTAGATGATGATACTGATTTGGGTTTTCATAAATGCTGGATAAAAGCAGCCTATAAATGTACATCAGAATGGGTTGCTATACTTGTCAAAAGAGACAGGTCAAAGCAAAGTAATCTACAAAAAGATATAAATGTCACATGCTGCAATATTATGTCCAAATCAGGTCCAGAGTTTTTGGATAATACCTTGAAAGATATTAATGGTAAACTGAAGGGATATGAGGAAGACATTATGGTTTGCAAGAGAAATAAATTGATGAGAGATACAAAGGACTATGATAATGGCATGGCCTTAGTATCTAAGACCAATAGGAAGAGAGGAAAACGTCATGTGACATTTAAGGAAGGGACTGTAGGGGAAGAACGGTGTTCTTTCTCTAGTTCACAACCCTCTTTTGATACAGTTTCATCTGGGGAAGAGGACTATCATGTAGACAATAATGAATATCCGCCCTTACCACCACCACAAAACACTGTACAACATCAGAACACTTTTCGGAACCAAGGTGGCAATAAATCATTTCATCAGGGAAAGAAGCAGCAACGAGAAGGGCAGTTCAAGCAACATCAACAGTCACATCTCCAGCAATATTCCCAGCAGTGGCAACAAAGGAACAAAAGGGGTAGATGGTAATTTGGACTCTTATGTGGTTAACTTGTCTGAATATAATTTAAATGTTTATGAAAAAGCTGTGCTAGAATGTGGTTTAAAATTCATCCCTACTTCATGATCTTAAATGTAATGTATTTAAATTAGTAAAAAAATTACAATTGAAGCATATATTTAAATTGAATTTTACTGACCCGCCATTGGCTACTAACTTTGATGAAGATGTTACTACTTTTAGTGACGACAGTTTTTTTTTCCTGCGTATCAGAAGATGATTTAAATGCATATTATTTATTTGATACAAGCAAAATAGAGGTGAAAAGTAAATTCATGCCAGTATTTACTTGTACAGATATTATACAATTTCATAGGTTAGTACTAAGCTAACTGGCCTTGCGAGCCATTTTATGCCTAGCAAATTATCCCCATGTGAGACTCAAACCCTGCACCTTGTGTTTGTAAGGAAAACACCTTAACCATTAGGCCACCCTCCCAACCCTGATGTGCTTAATTATTCTACTGAACAAGAGCATTCTATTTGATTTTCGCACACACACAAACACACACATGCGCACCCCCCCCCCACACACACACACCTG
Source organism: Protopterus annectens (assembly GCF_019279795.1). Classification (NCBI taxonomy): domain Eukaryota; kingdom Metazoa; phylum Chordata; order Ceratodontiformes; family Protopteridae; genus Protopterus; species Protopterus annectens. The sequence continues at coordinate 1,370,227,423 of NC_056731.1, forward strand.
GGAAAGGATGGCAAAGATTTACCAGCTATGCCCCCTTCTGCTAAGATGATAAAGTAGTTACTGCCACCAGAACACTCCAAAGCCAGCTACTCTAAGGATCTTACAAGGGTACCCAATTATAAAGAGTAAAAGTAATACTAATACAAATGGTAGTGTTTCATCAATGCAACAAGGCTTTCAGGAGCAGCCACAGTGTCACCAAATAAATATAAATACTCTCAAAGGTTAAAATATTCTCTAAAAGATCAGCCACAATGAAAAAGTTAAATATATTTAATAATAAATAATAAAAGAACATGAAAATATTAAATATCTGTTTACAATAAACACCAGAGTTTCAATCACAGGAAATATTAAAAATAGCACAGATGGATAGATTTATGCAGATACAAAAAAACAGTACTTAACTAATCTCACTATATTTTCCTGACTGATCTAAAGAGTTACTTTTCCCTGGTTACTTACTAAAGCAAGGCAAGATGAAGTGGGTGAGTGATCTTCCTTCTTGGTCAGGTTTCAAAACCAAACTGCCCTGAGACTTCTGTCTCATCTAGCATTAAAACATCATTTCAGTGCTGAATTACAGAATGACATCACATGCATCTGGTCATCTGACTGTTTCCTACAATACCTCCTTTACTAGAAATTGAACCAGATTTTAGCACATAGGTGCTACCATACCCAGAGCCAGAACTTTGCCAAGATGTGTTATAGGATCTGAAAGCTATAAAACCAGTTCAAAATGTCCACCCTTCCAGGGTAACAATTATTTCATGCCTAAAGACAATACAGTATGATTCCTAGTCCTGGTTCTCACAGACATTTCATTGCTGGCTGCAATCAGAACTGTAAGATAAATCTTTATGGGATAAACTAGGTAATTTTATTTCAGACTATTTTTAAAGTTAGCTGGACTGAGATTAACCTCTTCTCTTCCTGTATCCTTCATTACAATATATTAATTTCAACAGTTATAATACAGCCTAACATATAGGTGTATTTCTTTTCTGTCCAGCAAGACCCACTGTTGGTACATTTTTAACACAAGCAGCTTTACAAATACATTTTCAACACAAGAACCTGTACAAATCAGTTTGATATACAAATGATGTATAATTCTTTACAAAATTCCAGCTAGCTATGCTGGCATATGTTACACATCCACCGCCCTCACATCAACACATAGTTTATTATTTATTTTATTTATCTTTGTTTACTGGGAAAGTCAGACTGGGTAATATCTGTTTTCAGCAGAGGCCTAGGAGAAAAACGCTGTTTCCTTACACTGCATCATACTAAGTTCCAGTTAAACACATGGACAGATTCAATAACACCTACACTAAGTGTACACAATCTGCATTCAAAAACATCTCTACTATATTTTTGTGCTTTCTAGTCACTCATAAAGAGTATACTAAGTGTACATATATTCTACGCTTTGTGGTAACCTTTATGAATCCCCATCAGTATTTAAAGCTACAAGAAAATCAGTAGGAAAACTAAAATTAGGAGAAAGAAGGTGTGAGTTGCACTTGTGTTATCTGTTCACTCAGCACAGTGTACACTTAGTGTAGGCATTTTTGAATACCAGGGACAGAGTAGTTGCATTTCTATTTACATTTAACACACAAACAGTAGTTACATTTATACATTCTAAGATTTTACAGTGGTGGAAGTTACTAAAGAGAAAGACTATGGGCAACTTAATGGATTGTACAGGCAACAGTTATGCATAAAAAGTGTTTTGTCATTTCAGTGAGAGGTTAAGTGTATTCCATTTAAGGAGAGTATTTGGAGAATATTGTACATTAAACACAAAGTCTCAACCTTGAGATAAGCATGTGCAGGACCAGAACTGGTTAAGATGTTGTTTAAGCAGGGATTTAAAACAAGAGTTTTTCCAAGTTTTATTTGTGTGGGGATACTGTTCTAGAGTTTATTAATGTATTGGGAGTAGAATGAGTCTCCAGCAGCATTATTTGACTTATTTTTAAGTAATAAGAACTTGTTGCTTGAGCAGAGGTCTCTTGCTGGACAGTAGGTCAGTAATATGTTACAGTATGTAATGCAGGGCATTTGTCTGGATGATGAATGAGTTTGTGTGCTATAGTCAGTTGTGTTATCACCACAGCTGCTCACAACTAACTGCAGCCGACAGTCTTGTAAATATACTTAGCAAGTGTTGCAGCTTAAAAAGTCTCCTCCTGACCTACCTACTCTCCAGAAGCCTACACTCAAAGTTGTACTGTCCACTCACAAAGCAAATAACTCAGAACATGATGCCCTTTATTCCAATCCCATCCAAAAACTATGGAGATCTCTACCTCAACTACTAAGACACAATAAGCCATCCTCTTGCAAAGAGCAACCAAAAGGCCATCTCAAGGAATCCTAGCTATTCCCATGCTCCTCATCAGGTCTAATATAAACAACCCTCTCCCTTACTTCCAATTTCCTACATTTTTCTCATGCCCCAAACCACTTGGGCCTCAGTAATAAGCAGTGAAGACTCAATTGTAAATGCAATGCATATAGTCTAAGTCTGTTGTAACTCCTGCTATATCTCTGCTCTTAGACTAAGTACAATCCACAACTAACATTATGTCCATAACTTACTACTTTATCATCTAAAGTATACATTACCCTAATGCTAATTTTAATGCAAGTATTAAATATTTACTCATGCATATCCATGTTTACAGCTGTTCCACTACAAATGCTTGCATATACTATGTTAAATTTAAACATGATACTGTGATTATAAGGTTTCTTTCTAATTTCTCCAAATGTTTAGTTATTTTTACACACCTTGATGGATTCTGTTCCTAAGACAGGACATAAAGGTTCATTAAATAAATATTGCTTTCAGTCAGTTCATATGGGGTTACATGTACTAGTAGCATACATATAACTAAATTCTTTGCACCGATTCTGTTGCTCCTACTACTATTGGAACTGTCTGTATATTTATTTTTTAAATTGCTCTCATTTTTGCTTACACATGCTAGTTTATGTACTAAACAAGGGAGGAAGGTAGCGACATTTGTGAATTGCTACCTCCCTCCCTTGCATAGTATTAAGGATATGCTGCATGGCCTTCCACAGTATGCAGCAGTATGCAAGTGATCCAAATGCCTCTTTGAGAAATTAAAAAGCATCCTGTTTTAAAGATCTATAAAATCAACAGACTTTACAACAGAAAAAGATGACATCACATTGCTTGAAAGATGGTCATAAACTCCTAAAAAGATAATTCTATATATTGCAGAGCTGTGCAAATGAGCAGGGCCGGGTTATAGTACTTCATGTAAATCTGGAAGTCTGTAGGTCCAGACTGTGTAAATCACCCCAGTGCAGTGTTCCGTATACTGTATAGCACAGTGGGTCACATATACCTCAGTGTTACAGAGGATCATTGGAGGGCAGTGTAGAAAACACACGTGTCACTAGATGACACTTCAGTTATGTTGGCTAAACCTTCTGATTCTGCTGCCTTCCTACAACCTTGGTCTCCTACTTCTTCCATTGCTAAGGTACCCGCTCAGTTCATGAGGTCTGTCAGAGGTTTTCCTGTTCTTCTCATCAAAGATTACAACAAAACTGGAAGAAGCTACTCACAGCCTTGAGTTTAGTATGTTAAAAACGTTTACCCCAGTTTTTTTTCTGACTCTGCATACTATATAACCCCTAGAACTAGTGTTCACCTGCACACATTTCACTGATACAACAATTGCTGAATCTGGCACTTATCCTGATAGCTCCAGCATTATCTGCCCTGATGTTACCCTCACAATACCTTCTCCTCTTGCATCAATGCTTTTGCTGCCATATTTCCCATTATTACCTAAATTGCATACAATTTACTCAATGCCAACACCATCTGTTTCTACATCAGTAGCCTTGACTTTAGGATGTCTGGCTGTAGGGCCATCTCTATGGTTTCTAGCATTGAAACTTCAGCACAGAAGAAAACAAATGAAAACATCAAACTGGTTTCTGAAATTAAGGATTTTTATTTCAATTTATGAAGTGCAACCACCTCATACCTCCATTGCATGCTTTCAAGTGAAGAAAAAAATCTTCACAGAATACAAATGCTTCAGTTTACCTAATCTGTCATATCAAAACAATTACCTTTTTTGTACTTTATAAATATACAGATCCCAAGAGACATGCACATTATGAACATCTTACATTTATATAACGTAAAAAGAGTGGCATACAAAAAAGGATTTTCAAAAGAGGACATGAAGATATTTTTGTAAGTGAGGGATAAATGCTACATCCATTGTAACCCCTCAGTTCTGATAAGTAACTTTTTTGTTATAATAAACACTCATGGACTTCCCCATGAAGCTGTTACAGTACTCTCAACTAAAATTTCATTTTATATTGAAGAATATAGTACCTGCACATCCATTTCGACCCAGTGAAATCTTATTAATCCATTGTATTGAAGTAACCTTCCTTGACACTTTCCTAGTTTCTTTCATAAGCAAGTTGTATCATTTCAAAAGTGAAACTATAAACATATTCACATGTTTAAAATTTCTAATTCCTAATATTATTGTCCTGGCAGGATGGCAAGCTAAATCTTTATGGACTGAAAAAGATAGCATCCTGATCATGGACATCCGAGGAAAAGGAAAGAAGAGAAATAGATTGAGCAGTTGATGTCAGCATGCTAATCCTCCAGTGTGTCACTCAACTGTTGCAAATTTTTAGGGTCTTCCATAATTTTAACTCATATTTTTGCTCCATCTCCCCTAAACTTTGTAATTTTTTTTGGAAGTTCAGAGTTAAAAGTACATGCATTTAAAAGGGTTCCTAATTTGGGGGATTTTTTGGTTTTGGAGATAAATGGTAGAGACCTATCGTCTTGGAGGAAGGAGGTGTGCTTGGCCTGCATCATTGATGGTAACTACTGACAGCTGGGCTCTCTCTCATCTACAGTGACAAAGCTGGATCACTTTCTCACATGGGACATTCTTCTCCTATTCAAGCAGCTGTTGAGACACAATGGCTATACTGCTGTTCAGGATCTGAAAATGTCCTTGGTTTTTACCACCCTACTCTTACTAGCAGATGATTGAATGGACATCTCAGCCTTCCACTACAGGAACTAATGGAATGTAGGCCTCACACCTAGCCTGTGGATGCATAGGTCTCATTATAGCTGAGAAATGGGCAGGCTGGGCGCAGGTAGAGCAGAAATCAGATAGGTCCCAGTAGGTCCTGTGGAAGTAAGAAAAAGTAAGTGAATCCTGAAGTAAAGATGCATGTAATCTTTGAAAATGTAATGCTCTGAAAACCCTTACCCTTATCTTACAAAGCTTTTAATTTCATAATGAAAAGTGAAACACAGTTTTGACTTAAACACCTTATATTCCCATGTAGTGTTCAAAACAGTGTGACAGAGTATAACATAATCTGACCTGTTAATAACATTATGCCCTCCAGCTGTCTATCTGCCACCACCACAAACCATTCCCTCAAAATTATCTCTGTTGAATGTGTACAAAAAAGGTCTTTATAGTGCAATAGCATGTGGAGGTTTTTAATAAGGCAGGAAGTGTTATTAATGTTAGCAAAATTGTTGGCAGGTAAGGGAGTCTGCATTGAAAGATGGGGATCTATGGGTAGACATGCTAAAATGGCTGACAGATTAACTTTGATGGTGTAACTCACAAATATTGTAAAACCAAAGAAACACTGTCAGGTGTTGGTTATGTTGCTGCGCCAACTAGAAAATCTCTTCTACTCGCTAATATAACTGCTAACACAAGATTTCCTAGTAAATTTTCTTGTTTAGAGAAGTACATGCTGCACATACTCAGAAAACGGGTGCCTAAAAGGTATTAAGACCCTATCATCCAGATAGTCGATTGCAGTTGTTTGAGTTGGGTTGTATCAGACACCCCTTGCCGTGTGCAAGTTAATCCAGTTTGAGGGGAAGCTTGTGGTAATTGCCTTTGGCTATTTCTAAAATAATTATCTAACAGACAACCACCAGCAGCTCAAGCAGGCTGAAAGTATGAGCCAGAAGAGTCTTCTTCTTCTTTCGGCTTTTCCTGGTTAGGGGTCACCACAGTGGATCACCTGTCTGCTCATGCTTGGCAGTGGAGTTTTATGGTGTTGAGTTGCAGCCTGGCGCCCAACTTTCCATGGAAAGCACTCGCATGCTCACACACACACACACCTAGGGCCAACTTAGAGTACCCAGTCCACCTACAACATGTCTTTGGGATGTGGGAGGAAACCGGAGTACCCAGGGGAAACCCACGTGACCACAGGGAGGACATGCAGACTCCACACAGAAGGCACGCCAGCCAAAGATCGAACTGGAGAACCTCAAAACTTAACAGAAAGAAAGTCTCAAAAAACTTCCAGGCACTTCACAGATTTAGTATATAAACTTCAGAATAACTAGCTCAACAGCTTTCACACAACATGCTTCATCAGGTTTAAAACTTGCAGTAAAAAACAAACCCATTTAAATAACCTCATTTGGTGACATCATCCTAATTAACATAATCATTTCTTAAAGGCAAACCAATGAGTAATAGTAACATCCTAGTTTAAAATGATAAAAAACATTCATTATTTCAGTGGTAGCATTTTTAAAAACGCTTTTAAATTACACATTTCTTTCAACCCTGGTAGCTGATGAGACCTTAAAATATTCATCCGTTTTACTTTTAGAGCTTCTGTTCTGCTTACCTCACCTCTATCACAGTTCTTAACCACTTGTAAAACTGCAGGTTTAAAGTGATGTGTTTCATCATTCTGTATTATATGCTTCGCTGAAGCATTTGTCTTCACTTATCTCTTTATATCTGGCATATGTCCAATAATCCTTTCTTTAAGTTTTATATTTGTCTTACATATATAGAATGAACTACACTAGAGGGATCAGAAGAAAAAGATGAGTGGGGTCTGTGGAACCAACTTTGGCCACAGCAGAGTCACCCACTTTTGGCTAAGGCAAAATATCAGCCTGCTGTGGTGGTAAAGGCTGAGTAGAAATCTTTCTGTATGTGTGAAAGATGGTCCATCCAAAGGACTAGTAGCTTCTCCCATGGTCAAGTTAAAAATAATGCTTCTTTTCTGGGGAAACGTAGCAACGCAAATCAGTAAAATTATAGAGTAATTAAAATTAACTTTTTTCAAAATAAAAATCACTTTATTTCACTTTCTCAGCCACAAGAAGTAAAATAAACACAGTCCTTCACAGCTAAAGTAGTTTTAAACACTTTTAAACAACTTTTAAACTGTCAAGTAAAAATGTACAGTCCCGTTTAAAATGATAACAAAGTAGCTAGACAGTCTAGAAACAAACTAGAAAGTAACTTTAAACAAAATAGTAAACTTGAAAGGTTTTTCCTCACGTGAACCTCTTTTGTTCCTACCCAGCAATGGAAGAGCATTAGTACTCTTCTCCATGACATTAAAGTTGTTCTTCTTCTTCTTTTTTTTCTTTTTTTTTTGTAAAGACTTTTGAACACCAGTGTTAAGTATGTTTATGAGTCGGTAATCAGTTTTAGCTGCACTAGAATTTTCTGGTTATGAGATCAGTGTGGGTATAGAAAGGCAGTGAGTGATGAGTGATGAGTGATGCTAACATATAAGGACTAAACTGGATAATGGGTTTACCGTAGGAGTTATTATTGTAAGGACAGGCCTAGGGAAAATTTTTTGGAAGTATCTAAAAACTACATTGTTTGTTTTGGTGGAATCGTCCGAGTTCAAGGATTTTAAACCAGGTGCAAACCTGGCAGAATGCAGACTGTAGAGACACTTCAAGAAACTGGTGTGTTATTTGCATTTAGGTGAAGTAAGTTAAAATCTTCTTGAGTGAACACACTGAGGAACACAGAGATAAACACAAAATTATATGTAAAGCCAATATTTTTTGAATATGGGATAGGACTTTGGCATGGCCTTCATTTATGCAGGGGAGGCTTTGACAAAGAGAAAATGCTAAGACCCATTACTGCTGGAAACAGTTTGTACTTTACAGAAAATGAAGTAATGATAGGCAATGAATATGTCAGATGAACTGGTATGTATTAATTTCAGTAAATTCAAAAAAAAAAACAGCAGGCGACATTGCCATCAATGAATTTATTAATTATGCTGTGCATACTGCCTTGGATCTGGTATACTTTTTTATGAAGATTCATTAAGAAGTCAAAGAAGGTACACAGACAATCACCAGTGACAATGACCAGTCTACAATTCTACCCTAGAGAACTACCACATAGACAATATGCCCTAAGGGTTGACCCAGTTGTTTGTGACTTTGGAACTTATATGGACAGTAACCTAACTTTTGACCAACATGTGCCTATTGTTGTAAGAAAGTCCTTTTATATTGCACAGCTTATAAACAAAGAGACTGTGTCTAGATCTAGGGATATTACTGCTCCAGTTTACTCAGCCCTCATTAGGCCGATCGCTGAATATAATGTCCTCTTTGGTATGTATCTAACCAGATACATGCAACAACTGGAATACCCATAGAGATACCTTACTAAAAGGATGCAAGGCCTAAACAACATGCCCTGCATGGTCCAATTCATACCCTGACACTATACTCAGTCGCTTACAGTCTAAGAGGTGACTTATGGCTGGCAGAGAAGGCATCCTCTGAATCTGGTACCACTGGATTTACTACACATCAGCAAGGTCAGTGGTATCAGAAATACTCTTTCTAGGGATCTAAATTTCTTCTGCAACATCAGTAGTGCAGTCTGCATGGATAGGTATATCTCCCAGAGGATACCACTGCTCTGGAACAGACTCCCCATCCACATTAAATAAAACTCTTCTCTGTCCATATTCAAACACAACTTGGATATATGGATGAGAAACAAAAAATTTACCCTAGACTGCCTCCTATATTATTAATGGGTAGAGGCAATTCCTAAATACTTTATCTCATACATGAGTCCCCTCAAATTAACTATGGTATGATCCCAGTTATTGTGAAAAACACTGTTGGCCAGCAGATACGTGAAATGGAGGAAAACAAGAAAAATACTCAAAAAGTTACTGGAATTGCATAGTTTTAATAGTCATCAGACCGGTTTCGGCAAGAAAATGCCTTCTTCAGTGATACAAACAACAAAATAACAGAGGCAAAACTCCATGAATATTTATAAGCATGCTCAACCAATGAGAAACCCAAACCTACCAATGTAGAGAATGGTAGGGTCCACACCCAATATTTTAGTTTGAAATGTCAAATACTCTTGAACATGATATCAAAAAAAGAATAGATTCATATGGCTGTGTGAATCAGTAGAACAAGCAATAACCACATAAATGATTAATCTAGAGTTAGTGATATATGTCAAGGAAAGGGCATATCCTGTCCATATACATATGGCTAAACAGAATTCCAAAAACACATACAAAAGTAGATACACCAATAGAAGGTGAATCAAATATTAGTTACATAATAAACTGTCCAATTGCATACTAAGCATTAATAAAAATATTAATAAATATGATACATAATGATGAGACATAATGAATGCATGCATGAACACCATAAACATGTATGTTCATCATAAAGATTTGTGGTTGTTAATGATGAGCATATAACACTAGATGAAAGGACGTCGACTAAGGTATCCCCTGGAACCTGTAATACATAAATACAAAATTGTTACATGACAACAGATGGCATAATCAATGAATCGTATATTACAAATAATATCAATGATTATAAGTGGTCATTCAAACCTGGTGGGAAGAGTGCTCCCAATGTAGTAATACAGTATTTTTCTTTATGATTTAAAATTCTATGCCATCCTTGAGAATTATTCCGATCACCTAGGATCCTGTCGATAATCATGAATGTAAAATGAGCCTGTGGATGCTTCAATGTGTGACGAAATAGGGCATTATGATCTTTTTTGTTCTTGATGTCACTTCTGTGTTCGTTGATACATGTTCTAAGTGGTCTGGACGTTTGACCAACATAAAAGGCCGAACAATGACAAGTGGCTAAATATACCACCCAGCTGCTGCTGCAATTACCAAATATTTTACAGTCATACACTTTACTAGTATTCTGACTAGTGAATTGTTTGAGTTTACGAACCTGTTTACAAGAACCACAATGACCACAAGGAAAGGTTCCCAACAGTTCATCCCCAGACATGGTTAGCTGTTTATATATTGCCACCCCACTTTCCTTATGTTTGAAGTGAGAGAACAGTGAACCTAATGTTTTACCTCTTCTATAGGTAAACTGGCACTGAGATCCCAAAAGTTGTCTCAGCTGGTCGTTAGCCAATAAGATATTCCAGTGTCTGTTGATAATGCCCTTGATTGCATTATGGTTTCTACCATAGGTTGTCACAAACCTTATAGAAGATGAAGTTGGATCACTATATTTTGTCTTATACTGTAATAAGATGTCTCTATCAATACTAGTGGACCAATCCCAAGCCCTGGCTATATCTTGTTGTTTATAGCCTCTGTTTACAAATCTCTGGAACAAGTCCAGACTGGCTTTCTCATATTTCATATGTGTGGAATTAATGCATTTCATCCGCATAAATTGAGACTTGGGTATGTTGCGGATGGTGTGGCGTGGATGCATACTAGAAGCATGCAGTAAGGTGTTGTAGTGGGGATATTTGTGAAAGGTCTTGGTATTCAAAGTATGATCAGTGTTCCTGGTGACTGTAACATCCAAAAAATTAATAGATTGTAAATTGTATGTGACCGTGAATTCAATTCCCCAAATGTTACCGTTAAGATATTCCACAAATTCCTACAGATAAGTAGCATCCGCCCACCACACCATCCAGCAATCATCCAAGTATCTACGCCAGATATCAATTTGCACAAGATATATGTTGTGTAATGGTTTATAAATCATGCATTCTTCAAAAAAGGCCATAAAGCGATCGACATAAATAGGAGCAAAGGAAGCTCCCATGGTCGTACCTTGGAGCTGCCAATAACATTCCCCTTGGAAGTAAAAGATGTTTTTGTTTAATACATGTTCAGTCATACAAATAAGTAGTGTGTTAAATCCTGGAGAATATAGGGCAGAACGATCCAACCAATATTGTAGTGCCTGTAGTCCCCCAATGTGGAATACTAGTATATAGGGCTTTGACATCTAGTGAACACATAAGCCATGTGAGTTCCAGCTGTGTATCCTGGACAATCTGTAAAAATTGTGTCATGTCTTGTAATCTTGCCCTGACCAAGCTCAATAGAGGTTTAAGATGTTGGGTAAGAAACATGGATAATGGTTCCGTCAAGGAACCGATGCCCGAAACAATAGGTCTACCTGGTGGATTAGAAAGCGATTTGTGAATTTTGGGGAGAAGATATAAAATTTGTTTCTGTGGATCCTGAACAGTAAGGTGTACAACACTAGTCCTGCTAATGATACCTTTCTCCTCAGCTAAATGCAAAAAGGAATCAATCTCCTTTTTAAAGACTGGAGTTGGATCAATGTCCATATGCATATAGCATCTAGTGTCAGAAAGTTGTGATCTGCCCTCACTAAGGTAGTAACTCATATTCAAAACCACCACTGCTTCCCCTTTATCAGCTGTTAAAATAACAATATTGTGATTGTTGCGTAATTCTTGTAGAGCTGTTGTTTCTGGCGGTGATAGATTGTGACCAAGCGTGGTATATTCTTTGTGTTGAAAGTGTAGATCTCTAAGTACAGATTGCATAAAAATAGAAACATGTTTGTTCATAGGGGGCTGAAATTCAGATTTGAAAAATCTGAATTCAGTAGATCTTTGAGGCTCCCTATCATCAAAAAACAATTTAAGGTTAACATTATGACAGAAACTAGTGATATCCTTAACAATTTGATATTCATCTGAAAAAAACCCGGGTACAAATCCAAGTCCTTTATTCAAAAGGTGTTCCTGTTCATCAGACAATGTTACATCAGACAAGTTTAAAACATTTCAATATTCACAATTAGTTATGTTAAGAAATTCTGTATTAATCCCTCCAGGGAGTTGTGTTTTGTGGCTGTGTTTGTGTTTGCATCCACCTCGACGCCTGGTACCATTTCAAAAGGGACAGTAGTGTTGGGTCTTTTACGATTGGGTGATTCCTTGTGTCCGGTACTATCATTATCAGTAAATGAGGAATCTTCCCCTGATGTGCTGGTATTGGACCTGTCTCTGGTTTTTAAAATGGACCTGGGTCTTTTCCTTGTCCTAACAGGTGTGGACCCCTGGTCAGCATCCACAAATCTGACAGTCCTTTGTACCTCAAATGGGCGTCCTCTTTGATAGTCTAAGCTATCCCTATTGAATTTTTTTATTTTCCTTTCTTTGGTTATTTTCTCATGGTTTGTCAGTTCCTTAGACAATTTGTTAATAGATTGTTGGAATGTGGGGAGAGACTCAAACTTTTTACATTCCTGACACATACTTCTAATCTCATTTAGGTTAGTATCCACCATCCTGCCATAATACTGGGCCAATATATTAACAAATAGCATGGATGTCTTCTGAACAGCTTCTTTCCATTCCTGATTTAGTCTGTCTTCTGGCCTACATACTAGAGGTTGTAGCCTGACTCTTAGGCCCCTAGGAGCAATATTTTTACTCAGATAGCACGAAACAATTTGAGGTGCCAAATATTAGATCTAAGATTTTTTAAGCCCTTGGTTAATGAATGAAAAGCCAAATCACTATCTTGGGGTAATTGTTGTCCAGGCTCAGATGGATTACTGCCTGGCGAGGAACCAATACCAAATACGCCAATGTCCTCCCGATTGGCACATAATCCAGATAGGATCTTGTCCAAATCCATGCTGCTAATATATTGGTGGTGTTGTAAAAGTACTGACAAACCTGAGAGAACAATCTATAAAAGTCCAAAATTCTAATGTCAAATTATGTGGATGTCAAACAGAGTACCACACCTAAGTCCAATTAGGCTTGTTAAAAAAGTGATGAAAAAAAGAGATAATAAAAGACTAGAGCAGGTCCCAATATTGTACAATAGTAAGTCCTAACCAATCTGGATGAAAAATCTGAAACCAAACAAATAAATAAAAACTAGTACAAGTTTAAATACCATGATTCTATATCAATGCCAATAATGAGTCATGAACATAAATCAAGTAACTGTAAAATTTACAGATTATGCAACTGGATAATAATCCATATGCTGATAGTAAACTAAATAGATGGTACTTAATATGGTACCACAGTCACCTAATCATACAAAAATTTGGTACATTAACTGCTGAAATACCATATGGTGATGTAATATCACAATTCCAACTATCCAATTATAAACAAAAATATGGGATGAAAATGGACAATGATATATCTCAAAAGCTCCCAAAAATATGAAATAGCTTGAAAATGCCAACTTCTTTAACAATGTGACCAACAGTAGCCCTGATGAAATACTCAATAATATAAATAGCACAATTGATCCAACCATACAGATGAAGTGTTCAAAATATAAAGGTGAGTAAGCATATATAAATGCTACAGCCTTCCTAATACCAGTAAGCCAAATGCCTCTCCTTAAGGGAGTATCCAAATCACTCACCAATACATAGATCAATCCAATAAACCTGTGCTAAGAAACAATGAACAATATTCACTACCAGTTAGTTTGGTACCTGGTGCTATGATAAAAAGGGCAGTTTGTCCAATGTTCCCTGGTCCTAATCTGTGAAATGACAGATGTTGTAAAACAGTTGTACTAATATTCGTTAAGATGATGAATATTTAAAACAGGACGGATGTTACCAAACCGCAATTAGTATGCCAAAAATGACATAAATATTGTTAAGAGAAAAGCAATAGTCCATATTATGGGACCTAATATTCAAATATTGTATAGCTTAAAAGTGCCAAGTTCTTTAGCAACATGAGCAAGAGAAGCCCTGATGAGATACTCAATAGTACAAAGGGTCCAACTGAACACATGAAATATCGAAAGCAATCAAAATATAAATGCTACAACCTGCCTAATGCCAATAAGGCTTATGTAAGCCAAATACCTCTCCTTTGAGGAAGTACTCAAATCACTCACCAATACATAAATCACTCCAAAAAACTGTACTAGGAAACAATGAACTATATTCACTACCAGTTAGTTTGGTACCTGGTGTGATAATAAAAGGGCAGTTTGTCCGATGTTCTATGGTCCTAGTCAGTAAAATAACAAATATTGTCTTTTACACAGTAGAAAACTGTTATACCAATATTTGTTAAAATAACAAATATTTGAAACTGTGCAGATGTTACCAAACCACAATTAGTGTGCAAAAAGTGACATAAATGTTGTCAACAGAAAAACAATAATCCGTATTGTAGGACCAATTATTCGGTTAACAGCATCCCTCTTGAATAGCTGAAACATACAGTACCTGAATCGACCCAAGATTAATCAAAATGGTGTCCTTATTAAATCAAACACATAAACCCAAAATAACACAATAGTCCCAAAGTCTTGTTGGTATAATTGGTACATTCCAACAATCTATTAACAAATTGTCTAAGGAATTGACAAACCATGAGAAAATAACCAAAGAAAGGAAAATTAAAAAATTCAGTAGGGATAGCTTAGACTATCAAAGAGGACGCCCATTTGAGGTACAAAGGACTGTCAGATTTGTGGATGCTGAATAGGGGTCCACACCTGTTAGGACAAGGAAAAGACCCAGGTCCATTTTAAAAACTAGAGATAGGTCCAATACCAGCACATCAGGGGAAGATTCCTCATTTACTGATAATGATAGTACTGGACACAAGGAATCACCCAATCGTAAAAGACCCAACACTACTGTCCCTTTTGAAATGGTACTAGGCGTCGAGGTGGACGCAAACACAAACACAGCCACAAAACACAACTCCCTGGTGGGATTAATACAAAATTTCTTAACATAACTAATTGTGAATATTGAAATGTTTTAAACTTGTATGATGTAACATTGTCTGATGAACGGGAACAACTTTTGAATAAAGGACTTGGATTTGTACCTGGGTTTTTTTCAGATGAATATCAAATTGTTAAGGATATCACTAGTTTCTGTCATAATCTTAACCTTAAATTGTTTTTTGATGATAGGGAGTCTCAAAGATCTACTGAATTCAGATTTTTCAAATCTGAATTTCAGCCCCCTATGAACAAACACGTTTCTATGTTTATGCAATCTGTACTCAGAGATCTACACTTTCAACACAAAGAATATACCACGCTTAGTCACAATCTATCACCGCCAGAAACAACAGCTCTACAAGAATTACGCAACAATCACAATATTGTTATTTTACCAGCTGATAAAGGGGGAGCAGTGGTGGTTTTGAATATGAGTTACTACCTTAGTGAGGGCAGATCACAACTTTCTGACACTAGATGCTATATGCATATGGACATTGATCCTACTCCAGTCTTTAAAAAGGAGATTGATTCCTTTTTGCATTTAGCTGAGGAGGAAGGTATCATTAGCAGGACTAGTGTTGTACACCTTACTGTTCAGGATTCACAGAAACAAATTTTATATCTTCTCCCCAAAATTCACAAATCGCTTTCTAATCCACCAGGTAGACCTATTGTTTCGGGCATCGGTTCCTTGACGGAACCATTATCCATGTTTCTTACCCAACATCTTAAACCTCTATTGAGCTTGGTCAGGGCAAGATTACAAGACATGACACAATTTTTACAGATTGTCCAGGATACACAGCTGGAACTCACATGGCTTATGTGTTCACTAGATGTCAAAGCCCTATATACTAGTATTCCACATTGGGCGGGACTACAGGCACTACAATATTGGTTGGATCGTTCTGCCCTATATTCTCCAGGATTTAACACACTACTTATTTGTATGACTGAACATGTATTAAACAAAAACATCTTTTACTTCCAAGGGGAATGTTATTGGCAGCTCCAAGGTACGACCATGGGAGCTTCCTTTGCTCCTATTTATGCCGATCGCTTTATGGCCTTTTTTGAAGAATGCATGATTTATAAACCATTACACAACATATATCTTGTGCAAATTGATATCTGGCGTAGATACTTGGATGATTGCTGGATGGTGTGGTGGGCGGATGCTACTTATCTGCAGGAATTTGTGGAATATCTTAACGGTAACATTTGGGGAATTGAATTCACGGTCACATACAATTTACAATCTGTTAATTTTTTGGATGTTACAGTCACCAGGAACACTGATCACACTTTGAATACCAAGACCTTTCGCAAATATCCCCACTACAACACCTTACTGCATGCTTCTAGTATGCATCCACGCCACACCATCCGCAACATACCCAAGTCTCAATTTATGCGGATGAAACGCATTAATTCCACACATATGAAATATGAGAAAGCCAGTCTGGACTTGTTCCAGAGATTTGTAAACAGAGGCTATAAACAACAAGATATAGCCAGGGCTTGGGATTGGTCCACTAGTATTGATAGAGACATCTTATTACAGTATAAGACAAAATATAGTGATCCAACTTCATCTTCTATAAGGTTTGTGACAACCTATGGTAGAAACCATAATGCAATCAAGGGCATTATCAACAGACACTGGAATATCTTATTGGCTAACGACCAGCTGAGACAACTTTTGGGATCTCAGTGCCAGTTTACCTATAGAAGAGGTAAAACATTAGGTTCACTGTTCTCTCACTTCAAACATAAGGAAAGTGGGGTGGCAATATATAAACAGCTAACCATGTCTGGGGATGAACTGTTGGGAACCTTTCCTTGTGGTCATTGTGGTTCTTGTAAACAGGTTCAGAAGTCAAACAATTCACTAGTCAGAATACTAGTAAAGTGTATGACTGTAAAATATTTGGTAATTGCAGCAGCAGCTGGGTGGTATATTTAGCCACTTGTCATTGTTCGGCCTTTTATGTTGGTCAAACGTCCAGACCACTTAGAACATGTATCAACGAACACAGAAGTGACATCAAGAACAAAAAAGATCATAATGCCCTATTTCGTCACACATTGAAGCATCCACAGGCTCATTTTACATTCATGATTATCGACAGGATCTTAGGTGATCGGAATAATTCTCAAGGATGGCATAGCATTTTAAATCATAAAGAAAAATACTGGATTACTACATTGGGAGCACTCTTCCCACCAAGTTTGAATGACCACTTATAATCATTGATATTATTTGTAATATATGATTCATTGCTTATGCCATCTGTTGTCATGTAACAATTTTGTATTTATGTATTACAGTTTCCAGGGGATACCTTATTCGACGTCCTTTCATCTAGTGTTATATGCTCATCACTAACAACCACAAATCTTTATGATGAACATACATGTTTATGGTGTTCATGCACGCATTCATTATGTCTCATCATTATGTATCATATTTATTAATATTTTTATTAATGCTTAGTATGCAATTGGACAGTTTATTATGTAACTAATATTTGATTCACCTTCTATTGGTGTATCTACTTTTGTATGTGTTTTTGGAATTCTGTTTAGCCATATGTATACGGACAGGATATGCCCTTTCCTTGACATATATCACTAACTCTAGATTGACCATTTATGTGGTTATTGCTTGTTCTACTGATTCACACAGCCATATGAATCTATTCTTTTTTTGATATCATGTTCAAGAGTATTTGACATTTCAAACTAAAATCTTGGGTGTGGACCCTACCATTCTCTACATTGGTAGGTTTGGGTTTCTCATTGGTTGAGCATGCTTATAAATATTCATGGAGTTTTGCCTCTGTTATTTTGTTGTTTGTATCACTGAAGAAGGCATTTTCTTGCCGAAACCGGTCTGATGACTATTAAAACTATGCAATTCCAGTAACTTTTTGAGTATTTTTCTTGTTTTCCTCCATTTCACGTATCTGCTGGCCAACAGTGTTTTTCATGGTTTACTCTGGCCGCTCAGTACCTACGCGCATAGCACAGTGTTTGGTTTCATGATCCCAGTTATTCTCATTAGGTGTAATATATAATTATGGACCATGGAATGGGTAAGGTCAGTCTCTAACCAAATTGAACAGGTTACGTTGAGCACAAAAATGGAAAACAGGCTTAAAATGGCCTACAAGGGCATCTAGCCATATAATGAAATCCTTCAGGTCAGGTATTCTGTTATGGGAGCTGAGAGGAAATATGGATTGCGTCCATAAAAAGCTTATGGATACTTATTTGGCTGACTGTTCATTTCTCTGATGTGCAACTTAAGCAATTCAATGAGTACAAATGTTTTGAAAAAGACTAACTGTAAACAACAAAGGAGGAAGACAGGGTTAAAAAATGGGAGTAAATGAAAGCCTGAATTCATTGCTAAATGTGATTAGGTTTCCTAACGGTTTTAGGAACTTTACATTATATCTGGTTAAGCATATGCGGGAAAAGAACTATAAGCAGTGTTTACAGCAGGAAATATGAATATGTTCTTGCCTATAGTTACAATGCATTATACTGCATTGCATTGTATTAAGAAGATGTTTATCCCAGGAGAAAGTAAATCACCAGCTTGCTACTGCATGGTTGAGTTTACATCTGTACTGATGCAGGCTCAGGTTAAATTAGTATCCCAAGCACTAAAATGCTGGCTGGTATAGGATTTAGGCCCAAAGAGGCAGTGAGGGGAGTGGGTTAGGATAATCCATTAATGGGCCATGTCCTGGTTGAGACCAGGAGAACACAAGCAGACCCTCGGTTATTACAAGGATACAGGCAAACCTCCTGCAGTAAATGTAAGAGAGCATGATGTATGTACACACATTGTACACTAGAGTCCTCTGGCAAAACAGAACAGGATATTACAAAAATGGCCCGGATGTGTTTACTAATGAAATCCATGGGCTTTACCCTCAAGAGAGAAATAGGCATTCACAGAATCAGCTGTTGGGTGGGTAAAAAGAAATATAAAGAGATAATTTAGTAATTTAAATGCTACTTAATATTTTATCATACAACTATCCCCTCCTTCATGTCTTAAATGCCAGAGAAATTTTTGGAGCATTTAATCTGCAGCTTGAACTACTTTGCTGCCTACAATACTCAGAATGTACCAAACATCACATATGAACAACTGCCACGTTTCATTGTTTTTACCACATATATTTTATATTTTTAGCTTCTTCATTATGTAAAGTGTGTTCATTTTAAAAATAAAGCTGGAGACACTGTATATTTTGATAAAAATGGAGATCCAGCAGGAGTGCTTGATATTGTGAATTGGCAGATTACTACCCATAATACTATGCAACATGTGACCATCGGTAGCTTCAACATTAGTGCCCATGAAGGACAGAAACCTCAGTGCTCCTCAAGGCCAGGAGTTCAGACTCAATAGAAGTGTCATTGTGTCAAATTCAGCCTTCAATGAGGTATGCTTTCATTTAAAATGTGTTGTTATTTCAAGCAGGGGTCCTCAAAGAAAGCTCCTATATTTTAGCCAATTCCTTGATATGACAAAAGTATTTACTGTATCTTGTGTTAAATTTCTCTGCATTTTCATTAAAGAGATGTCACTTCCTAAATTATATTTAAATAGCCATATATTTAACAAATTTGATTTGATGTTAAAAAGTGAGACAAAGAGCACAGGACACGAAACAAAGAAGTGAATGAGGACAATTGTGCAATAGGACACAGAACCACTTTACAAGGAACAGTCTTGAGGGTTGTAAGAATAGATATTTATTTATGTAACAGAAATGTGGGTTTTAATGCTACTTAATGATTCCATAGCCATCTTAGCCCAGCCATTTACAATGGATAAGCCTCAAGTCTTATTTAATAGCTTATACTGTTGACCCTCCAAATTCCTTGTAACGATGGCCTTAATACTGCCCCTCCCATTCTTTTCACTAAGAATTTCTCATACTACTCAGAAAGGCTGGTCCATTCAGCATCACATTTTCTCTGAAAAAAATACTTCCCAGTGTCTCCTAACCACTACCGTTTGGTTCACAGTTTGATTCTTCTTCATTTTATGCATCATCAGATTTTGAAATATTGTGCCCATCTGGACGACGAATTTTGTTAAGGTACTTGAATGGTTTTATCCAAGCATCCTTTGCTTCTTCTCCTTAACACTATTATTGTATTCGAAGAATCACATCCTTTTATCCTTTCCTTGTCTTTATCCTTAAAGTTTTTCCCTCAGACAGCTCTGTTTAGAATATACACTCATGACTCCACTGCTCACCTTCTCCAGGGTGAAAAGAATTCAGTTCTGCAGGCCCCTTTATTGCCCTCATAGCTTTTTAAAGTACCATTTTTACTAGCCTGACTGCCTTCCCTCAGTACACAAGTCTAGTTGTGCCCTACTCAGAGTTTTGCTGAGTGATAACATAACTTTCTGCTTCTCAATGTTTTTTTAATGCTTTTTTTTTTTCTAATTGACCACTTTTTTGCTGATCTTGTGTAAATTGCTTATATGAGTATATATATCTAAGTGTTTTATATCTATATCTATCTAGCTATCTATATCTAGGTTTACTATTGAAATTTCACTGGGCAATTGCACGGCTATGAAGTATTCGCACGGCAGATGTTCGAATACTTCATATGTGTACAGGTTACATGAGCGAACGGTATATTTGTGAATGAACTGTGCATTCGCAAATATAACGTTTGCTCGTGTAAAGGGATTGCGGTACAGTGCGGTTAGGGAAATACATCCCTTTCCCCACTGTAGTGTGATCTCTGAGTTGGAATATTAAGGTGGGGGTGTGGGGGCAGGGGGGCTTGCCCCCCTTCATAAATGGGATGTTAGGTGTAGGGGTTAGGGGGTTACGGCAAGGTTGACATTGTTGTTAATGCCATAAAATGTCGTTGTAGACATTTTCGGCATTAACAGGTGATTTTTGACAATAGGGCCATTAGGTTATTTGTACTTTCGGTGAAACACTTTGCTGATTACTACCGTTTTTATTTTACGTTTCAGCTTTTTGATAGTAAATATATATATATATATATATATATATATATATATATATATATATATATATATATATATATATATATATACACACACACACACACACACACACACACACACACACACACACACACTGGTCTATATATATATTTGGCACTGTTTCTCACCTAATCAACAACATGTGTTTACTAGTACTGTTTTCTTTCAGCCAGTTTTCCAGGAAAGATTTTTCTTTTCTTAGTCCTACATGCCTTAGCTGTGTAACAACATTACCAAAGACAAGCAAAGAATAAAAATAGGATTTAGCCTGAAGGAACTTCAGGAATTACAAAAGAACTGTATTTTCAAATCAACCAATTGATAAAGTGGTCAATTTACTAATGATACATACCGATGCTTAAATTACTGTGTGTAAATCCTTGTTACCAAATGAACAGGCATATAGAAAACTGGGTCTATATTACCAGAGCGAAACTGCTTTTGAGCGAATACCAAAACACCGACATGAATTGCGCGAACTGCGAGAATACTGAATGCACTAAACCACAAAATTGTAAATCTCGAACTGTCATAGTCGGCCAACCCCACCACCCGCTACATACTACCTACCCAAACAAAATAAACCACATACATACACTAACCAAACCGTACTTCTAACCCTAAAGTAAAGCACCAAAACCCAACTTCTAACCCTACACTAAACCCCACATACACAGCTGTCAATGCACTATCCTTAACCCCTCCCTAACCCTAAGGTCTGTAATTACCACACACTTCCCCTAAGAAAATGTACACAAACAAAATAAATAATCCACACACATACATTTACCAAAACCGTACTCCTAACCCTACAATAAATCTTACATACATTAACTATTATCAACATACCTTAACCCGCACCCTAACCCTAAGGTCCGTAACTATCGCACACTTACCTTATTGAGCTATACCACAGACATGCCAACCATGGTAATTTGACATTTCCAAATTCGCAGTTTTGGACGTTCACTGTAATGTCGGTTCGCGCAATGTGTCGACATTTACGGATTCGCTTAAATGGACTTTCGCTCTCGTAATATGGAACCAGAAAATTACTGACTTGCCCTTCATCACAACACTTTGTTTGAGAGGGGGATATATCTGAGTTCTTTTATCTTTTAATGCGTCAAAAGTTAAGAAAAAAATGCACATACAATATCCATTTCATGGAGTGTTCAGTGTGTTGATACAATTCATAACCCGTTGTTTAGTCCCAGTCAATATCCTATGTTTTCTATTGTCAAGTTACTTGTATGTATTTATATGTACACTTATAAATGCTGACAATCAACTTTATTGATAACTACAATACTGAACGAATCCCACTAAACCAAAACTCTGAGAGAGGTTGTACCATAAGTCCTACAGGGGAATCAAGTAGATGTCTCATTGCATTCTTGCTGTTGATAAAATGGGAGTTGATCAGACTTTGTCAATAAATCCTCTGTTGACCAAATAAATGTTCAACATGGTAACTGCAAAAGTATATATATGTGTATAATATAGCTATATCTTTTATATATAAATATATATATATATATATATATATATATATATATATATGTATGGGTTACCGTTATTTCATCGAACGGCCACAACATCAAAACCCATTGCATCGACACGGCATAACATCAAAAATCAGAGAACCGACATTCCCTCCATGGTAAGTAACCATTTGGCCATAAAAATGAACTTTGCCCGGTACCCCCGCAGTAGTGTGTTCTCGGAGTTGGAATATTAAGTAAGGGGGTGAAGGCAAAGCCCCCCACATCTGTGTGTTTGTTTAAATGGTGAATTTAGACTTCTGGATGGCCAAACAGTTACTTACCGTGTGGGGAATGTTGGCTCTCTGGTTTTCGATGTTATGCCGTGTCAATGCAGTGGGTTTCGATGTTGTGGCTGTTTGATGAACTAACGGTAACCCATACACACACACACATACATATATATATATATATATATATATATATATATATTATTGGCCCAGTCCCCCCATCACTATCTATAGTGATTTCTATCCCATTTTTAGACATATGATGCAAATTCATGGCCACATTTTGAGACAGGGCGATTCTTTGCCAGATGTGCTACTTTTTAAAGTGATTGTTTTTCTTACAGGAGAGGAATGTAAAGGATATGATCATTTTTATTGTCAGTAAGCCTCCTGTAACTTCAAATGAAAATCCTGGAACCCCTCACTGCAGGAGTGGCAACGTTTGTGCACATATGAATAACTTGTATAACTACGATAATGGAGTGAAGTTTTGATCTAGTAGATATTTTATCTGTAAAGTCTAAGGTACTGCATAAAGAAATGGCTGTGAGCACCAGCAGACGGTGGTTTGTTGAACAAACATAAAGGAAATTGAAAAGAAAGGTATTTCAGCATTTCAACACGGTCAGGAAAAGAAACCCAAAGAGTACCATTACTTAATATTTTCCTATACATGAAGGTAGGAGACACTTATTAAAAGCAAATCTTAGACTTTTCTAGGGGGGGGGGTCATAGAGAAATTACTACCAATCCTATATGATAGGTTAATACTTAAAGTTTCTACTTTACAGTGAGGTTTGTAATGCAGACCTTCACTGATTTACCTTAGTCTAATGTTTTTAAGAGAAATTTGTGGCATGCTTATAAATATTTGAATTATTGCTTCTTTTAGCTTTGTGAAACATTTGCATTTAAATCAGCACTGTCTTCATATTGTTTTCTAAGTGATTCATTAAACTGCAAGTTTTTGCCTATGCCTGAGCTTTTTATGAGGATAAGTAGCCAGGGCACCAAGAACATTTCATTGATTTCATATAGATATGAATGTTCACAGTTCTACCCAGCTTTGTTTTATGTCTCTCACCATCTCCTGAGGAGCATGAGTCTGTTATGAAATACCAAAGGCTCAGAAGAGGGAACAAAAAAAACGCAATCATTTTAAATGAAATCTAAAATGATCAAAAATAAAAGTAAAACTAATTTTTTGAAGGAGGCAAGCCCCCCCATACACATTCCCACACCCCCTAATAATTACTAAAACCATGAAATGGCACTTTCTTGCTATTTCTGTGGCCAGCCTGGTGGACATGGGCATCCTGAGGCAATGCAACAATCATCTTGTTTACACTGACGACTACTTAATCATGAAACAAACAGTATGTGAGAGATGTAGTTACATTATAAAAAGTGAAACCAGATTCTCACATACTGACAAATCAAATGACAAACAGGTTGTCAGCACATGCACCTCATTTCCCCTCACTAAATAAGGTCTCGACACATAAACCCACGTGTGCAGAGATACTCACAAATAACTTACCAAAATGTCAGAGGCTTCCAGTGCGCTGCCTTCAGAAACCACATGCAAACTAAACCAAGTCAACACCAGCAACTACACATAAAAATATACATCACAGTGTCTCCACAAGCAAGCCCATAAGGCAAAACATCACACATTCAAACATCTTGCTTATAAGAGACTCTGTCAGGAGACACATGGATGCCCCAAGGTTGGATAAAGAGAGGTTTATAGTCACTTGCCTGTCAGAAGCCAGGATTCACCAGATCATGCAGACAGTTTGGTCAATTAACCACAAGTACCAGTATGACATAGTCATAGTCTATGTGGGTGTGAATGACCCGAGATGTACCACACTGGGCAATATGAAGAGACACATGATGGACCTCTGTGAATATGTGTCACAGGTTGGTAGGAGCCTAACATTTAGCTGCATTTTGCCTTCACCAAGAATGATATCACAACACAAACAGAAACTGATTGACTTAGAGGTATAAATATATATGACCAATATATTTCTAAAATAATGATGTTTGCTGATAATATCTTACTTACCTTACCCAACTCTAAGGAAGTGTTAGGTGAAGTGGATATAGTAACAACAAATTTCCAAAAAAATCTCAAGACTCTCCTTCAACAAATCTAAATCAAAATATTTATTATTAAATAAAAAAAAGAACATACAGGTTCCAGTTAATCATATTACTGGAAACCAAGTTTCAACTCTAGACTATTTAGGAATAGTCCTAGGCAAGAATATAGAGGAAACCTTACATCTTAACTATGCTAAAGCCATAGACTTAATCAAGACATTAATAAGCAAATGGAATAATTTCTTTATAACATTTGATGATAGGTTACAACTGATAAAAATGGTTTTGTTACCTAAAATATTATATATAGCACAAGCCCAGATACTTCCACCAGGAAAGAAAATCCTTAAAGAAATCACTTAAACTCTGATGAAATTCCTATGGTACCCCAAAAGAAATAGAGTGGCAAATTCTCATCATATCAGAAAATGGGAAGGGGGGGGGGGTTAAAATTCCCAGAGATTGAAACTTATATAAAGGCATCTATTTTTAAAATAGTAATGAATTGGATAAATCCTAGATACTCTTCCAATTGGAAACAGTTACACTCCATTATACTAATGAATGAAAATTGTTTATCAAAGAATGATTTGGTAATTGACAAAGATAAGATATGGCACTATTTAAGTTTAAATTTACAGTATAGTACAACAAAATTAACTAAACTAACACTAATAAACAATATTTTTGATGTGTTTAGAAAATTCATGAACACAAATTTAGATATGAAACTGTGGCATAGATTTTTAATACAATTTACTATTACAAGAGATTTCCCTGATAAAACACATAGAGAGATTTTTGTTTTATGGGAAAATAATAACCTATTTTGTTGGTTGCGATGTATTGAAAACCAACAAGCTTTGAACACACAAAGTATATTGTCAGCCTATGGTCTGTCCCCTAATGACTGGTTGGTTCTTCAGAGTGTCACAGCATACACTAAGGATCTTTGTAGAATAATACATAACTCATCCTTGAAAACCGTACCAAAAATTATAAACTGGATTTTTGGAATTCTATATAATAATATCAATGTTAAGAATGAATTATCACATCTATATAACACTTTAATTGTCTATAAGACAGCTACTAAAGATTCTTACTGGCAATACCTAACTAAAGGGTTTCAAGTATCATTATCAATGGAAGATAAAACAAACATTTTATTTTCAGTTAAACTAACTTCTTACTCACAATTTTGGAGGATATTTCATATGAAATTTCTACACAGATCCTTTCTGACACCTGAGAAACTAGTTATGTTGGAGATGTCATCTGCCCACTAATGCTGACTGGTCTCATATTTTGTATGACAGTACTAATATTAAACCATATTGGAATGACATTAACAAATTTCATCAAACTATCTATACTGATATATTTATTTTGACAAAGTCCTTAATTTTATTGAATGTCGTTAATAGTAATAATATGAAGAAAGATGACATGTATTTGTTGTGGACAGTGTTAGCAATAGCTAGAAAATGTATAACTAGAAGATTGAACTCTAATGTAGCATCCACAATGGAGGAATTCCTATCATCACTGAAGAAATGCATACTAATGGAGAAAAGAACTAAAGAGCTAAGAATTTTTCCTAAGCCACTGGTTAATAGTCCGTGGAGGAAAGTTTTGAATTTGATTGATACCCTACAGATGGAACCAAACTCTTCCTAACTATCATAGTTTATATATTAACGTATTATTTAACTACAAATGTTTTTATCTGAATCCTTTTTGTCAGGCTGAATGTGAATACTGTAAATAGTTATTGGATGTTATGAATGTATTAAATTATTGTGTTATTTCATCAAAATAAAAATCATTTGAGTAAAAAAGAAACTGATTGACTTAACTAACTGGCTTTGCTACTGGTGTCATTCCAAGGGGATCCAGTATTTGTCACCCTGGGGCGACATGATCAACATACCACATTGCTTTGCCAGAGATAGTCTGCACCTGCTGCTGATAGGCTTTCGAATACTGGCTAAGGCATTAGCCACCTCCATGGTGCCTTTTCTTAGGTGTTGCTTCCATTTACATGAAAAGCAATCACACCTCTAGATTGGTCAAGCAGAATGACTCACTAGAGCTACTCCATGTCTCACTGACCACAGGCAAAATCCCCCACCATATCATCACTAGCTCCAGGTCCCCAGACATGAACCATGAAATCCATTCTGTGTACCTGAAGTTACTAGAATCACTTACTGTTCACCCCAACACACTACTCATGGGCAATTTTAACTACGCCTCCATAAACTGGGAAACATATGAGCACTACCTTGCAGCATCACAGATTCCTGGAGTTTGTCAATGCAAATGTTCTGGAACAGCTGGTCTGTACCACCACTAGGGGCTCAAATATCCTTGACATAGTACTCGCAAACACAGTGGAACATTTCAAACCCCACCTCCCAGCGCAATGTCCTCATTTGTAAGATCAGATCATAAATCTGTCTCCTTTGAAACAAATGTAACAGCACTACTCCCATCAAACACTAAATAATTTTTCCAAGGCCAATTACCTCCTATTAAATGACAGCATAGGTAATTTTAAAGCTCCACCTGACCCACCAAAAACTGGAGGCCTATAAAAAAGCATACACAAATGTCCCTTACAATCACTTAAACAACTGCATAGAAACAGCAGTACCTGTCCAAAGTAAACCCAGGTCTAGCCAGGAAAACAAGCCACCCTCGTGGATCCTGGCAAAAATAGGCTATACATCAAAAGGTGGACACTCCTGTCTAGAAGTAGGAGGTAGCATAACAGAGAAATAATCTCACATTAGTCTCAACAGGTAAATCATAAAACTAGTCAAGTCTTCAGAAGCTAAATATGAGACTAAAATATCCTCCCCAAGCAAAGGATAACCACAAAGCATTTTTAGTTATGTTCAAAATCTTAAGACAAACACTCAACAATGTGCTGAGCTGGCTGTAGATGGCACTATCTATTCTCAGCCACAAGAAATAGCAAACCTGCTGGCCAATAAATTCAGCTCAAATTTCACCCCATCATCACCTTCGGTCACTCCCCATAAAATACCCCCTACCATTCCTTTGCCTGTTATCACAAAAGAACAGGTCATCACTGCACTCTCTAAAGCTAGAAACACAGCATTAATAGGCCCTGACAGAATCCCAGGGTGTCTATTAAATAACTTGAAACATGACCTAGCAGACCCACTCAGATCTCTATTTAATCACAGTTTCCAGTTAGACTCTGTCCTTGTGGAGTGGAGGACAGCAACAGTTATCCCTCTGCACAAGGGGAGACCATCAATTGACCCAGGAAACTGATGATCCATAAGTCCGACTCTTATGCAAGGCTATGGAAAGGATAATCATGGACCTGATTAACAACATCATAGGAAAATCTCCTGACTCTAGACCCAGCCCAGTTCGGCTTTATCAAAGGCAGGTCCTGGTCACCAAGGCCAAGGATGAGGGTGAGACTGTGCGTACCACCTGTCTTGACCTGGCCAAGGCATCTAACACAATGCACCACTCAGATATTATAAACTCACAAAACTGGGCATAAACCTCTACATCACCAGATGGATAGCCAAATGTCTCACAGATAGGACACATGATGTTAGAGTGGGGGAATTTACAGCCAGCTAGAGTCTAGTCACCAGTGGACTACCACAGGTTTCAAGGACCCCTACTGCTTGGACTGTTTTTCCAGATGTCAAAGCGAACATAGATGGCCTTTGGCTGACCAAGTTTGCTGATGGCTGCAAGCTGGGGGCAATCATTGACTTTCCAAATGATGTTGATATCCTACATAAAAGTCTAACACAAGCTAGCAATTGGTGTCAGAGCCTTGGTCTCAAACTAAATGCAAAGAAGTGCATAATATCCTTTGGGAAATCAAATGCCCATGCAAATTACTACATTGATAGCACCCCTTAAGAGTGAACCCAGTTGTGAGAGATCTGGGTACTTGGATAGTAATCTAAACTTTGACAACCACATGTTCACAGTGGTGAAGAAATCCTGCGTGGCTCAGCTTATAAGCAAGGGCATGGCATAAATATCTAAGGCTGTCACAGTACCACTGTACTCGACCCTCATCAGACCAATACTCAAGTACAATGCACCCTTTGGCATGCACCTCACCAGGCACATGCAACAGTTGGACTATCATCATAGGTTTCTCACAAAAAAATACAGAGCATGACCAATATGTTGTATATGGACCAATTAAAAGGCCTATTACAGTATTCAGTTTCCTACCAATTACTAAGATGTGATTTGTGGCTGACCTACAAGGCAGTCTCTTACCCAGCTCTGATGGAAATGTTGCAAATTCACAAACCTAACTGCATTAGGGTTACCCGCTTCAAAGATCTAAACCTGATCTCTGACATGAATAGATCATGGAGGAGAGACAGATATGTGTTCATAGGTTCATAGGTTGGTACTAGGCTATTGAACCTAGGGCCTATGCAAGCCTAGCCATAACAATTCCCTGGATATTTCTTCCCACAATATTTACTTCTCTGGGCCCCTGTCTAGCAGGGTGACTGACATGATCCCCGGGGTGAATTTCCTATCTCCCATCCAATCATCAAGGTTCCTTTTGAAGAGGGCCAATGAGGTGCTCTGCTTGCATGTATGGGCAGCCTATTCCAGAGTATAGGGAGTCTCTGGGTCAGGAACCTATCCCTCCAGCATGTTTTGTTCATTGTGATGACAAGGTTTAGATCCCTGGAGCGTGTGGCTCTGAGGGATTGGGATTTCTTTAAGTGTAGTATGTCCAACAGCTGAGGGTTTGACATGGCCTTGTATGTTAAGCAGAGATCGCCTCTGAGTAGATGATATGCCACAGAGTATAGCTGGAGTTTTTTAGATGGCCAGCATATGGCATCTGCTTTAGGCCTGTGATTCTTTTAGTGAGGTATTTCTGTGGCCTTTCCAGCTGTTGCAGATGTCTTGTGAGGTACATACCAAACGGGGCATTATACTCTAAAATGGGTCTAATGAGGGATGAGTACAGTGGGACAATGACATCTTTTTTTCTGGATGAAAAGCCCTTAGTGATGAGGTGTACCACATAGAAGGATTTCCTGACTGTTGTGGTGATGTGGTTATCGAAAGTGAGACCACTGTCCACCTGTGTCCCTAAGTCTCTCATCACACTTTCAATGTTTAGTGTCCTGCCACCTATGTGGTAATTCATGGGTACATGTTTTTTTCCAAAGGGGATAACTATACATTTCTTGGCATTAAGCTTGAGCCCATGGCTCTGGCACCAGGCATCTGTTTCTGTAAGGCCCTTTTGTAGAATATCCACATCATTTGGGGATTCAATAATGGCTCCCAGTTTGTAGTTATCTGCAAACTTTGTTAGCCAGAGTCCCTTAGTGTTGGCCTGTACTTCAGAGAAGTAGATGCCAAACAAGAGTGGTCCCAGGACTGAACCCTGAGGTACTCCACTTGTCACTTGTTTGGAGCTGGATTTGGAGTCAGCTACTTTTACAGTCTGGGTTCTGTCAGTAATCCAGTTGGCAACCCATCGAGTGACATAGGGATTTATGCCCAGCTTAGTAAGTTTATCTATGATTTCAGAGTGAGGGATGGTGTTGAAGGCCTTGACGAGGTCCAGATATGCTGTATGGACCACCTTACCCTCGTCCACAGCTCTGGAGACTGATTCAAAGAAGTCAGTCAGATTCAGTAGACATGATCGGCCCTTCACAAACCCAAACTGGGTGGGGTCCAGTGTTTGAAGGTTGCCAATGTCTTTGTTTATAAGTTCCATGATAATGCGTTCCATGCCCTTGCAGATCAGGCTTGTCAGACTGATGGGACGGTAGTTCCCGGGATCCAAGGTGGATCCTCCCTTGTGGAGCAGGATAACTGTAGCTGTGCGCCACTCAGTGGGCACGAAGCCTGAGGTGAGGCTATGATTAAACATGACACTTAGGTGAGGTGCCAGTTCATTTTGTAGTTCATGTAGTACACAGCCTGGGATGTCATCTGGTCCCATGGATGCTGTATTCTTAGCTTTGGAGAGTGCAGTTTCTACCTGTGTGGCTATGATTATTGGAATTTGGCAATCTTTTGATATTGAGATAGGCCCTTTAGGGGGTGAGAGGGGGTTGAAGATGGCACTAAATAGATCTGCCAGGATATTGGCAATATCCTTGGGATCAGTATATTTAATGACATTCTGTTGTAGCTCAGAGCATATCTGAGTATTGCCATTTAGATTCTTGACATAACTATAGAATGCCTTGTGGTTGTCTTTGGAATCTTTGGTAATTTTATTTTCATAACTAGCTTTTGAGGATTTTATGAGGGATCTCAGCTTCTTACTGAGGCTGCTGAGGGAGTTTTTTGCATCCTGGGATTTTCCTCTTTTTTTGCAACAGCTTCTTCCTTCTGTTGTATAGTTTGTTTATCGCAGGGGACCACTAGATTGGTTCCTATTTTTCGAGAAGAGTATCTTGGTTTTATTTGGGATGGCACGATTAATGCATGAGTGGATGTGCTCGTACAGTGCCTTAGTGTAGGATTCTGCAGTTGAACTTCCAGATCCCATCTGCGTGGGTGTTGTGAAGTTTGTCACTTCTGACTTCAGTAGCTTGAAGTTGGTTTTGGAGAAGTTTTTTAAGGAGGTTTCCTTACTGGGGGGTGGGGGTGGGATGTGGATGTCAATGGTGATTTGCTTATGGTCAGACCCGACCAATAAGGGGGTGACCACTGGTGTAGAGCATCTATCTCCCATGTTGGTAATGACCAGGTCTAGGATATTGGAGCCCCTGGTGGGACAATGGATTAGTTGATCCAGGGCATTGGAATTTATGAATTCCAAGAACCGTTGGCAAAAGGAGTTGGTACCCGAGTAGTTTTCCCAATTAATGGCAGGGTAGTTGAAATCACCCAGTATTAGGGTGTTTGGTTGTATCTTAATATTTTCCAGTATGTTTAGAAAGGTGTAGTGAGAATCTTGGGGCATGGTGGGGGATCTATAGCAAGCTACAATTTGGATTGCAGTCTTACCTAGTGTTAGTTGCACCTGGAGAATTTCAGATGCATTGTGTTGGGCAACTAGCCTGGAGGTGTGAATATCCTTGGTGAATATGGACACTCCTCCACCTTTAGTGCTTTGGTCTTGGTTTTGTGGCCGAAAAGTGTGGTAAGAATTGTAGCCTGGTATTGCAGGGGTGCTCTCTGGAGCCTTGAACCAGGTCTCAGTTACTGCACAGATATAGATGTTCTCCATTTTTAGGAGTGCCTCGAGAGAGTGCATTTTGAGGTTTAGACTTCTAGCATTGAGTAACATTACCTTCAGAT
This sequence comes from Protopterus annectens, assembly GCF_019279795.1. NCBI lineage: Eukaryota > Metazoa > Chordata > Ceratodontiformes > Protopteridae > Protopterus > Protopterus annectens. Next base: position 1,370,259,597 of record NC_056731.1, read on the forward strand.
TTTGCATGCTTGTATCTGTTACAGTGGTGGTTTTATCCTTTGAACCTTGCCTAAAAAAGGCATTATAGGGGTGGCAAGAGCTTTAGCCAGTAACCTGAATCCCAGGGGTGACAGGTGCAGACTTCCCCCTCCTCTGGAATAGGCTTCCTATTCACTTGAAGCAGAGACCTTCCCTGACCATCTTCAAGTGGAATCTGAACTGATGGAAGGGAAATCATAAATTCACACCTGGGGTGGTATCCATATCCCTTCTGAACAGAGACAGTCTGTAAAAATAGTCAAAACCCCACTTGCTGACCCTTATCTTACCCCTAGGGATAGAAAATTGGCTAACATCTGGGTAAAACTGGCCAGGCTTGTACGGGCTCTTGAGCTGTTGGTATAGTAATCTCCTATGAATTATATATACCAACTGTGAGATCGAACATCAGCAAGAGTAAGAGCAAAATCCCTGACCCTGGTGGAAGGCAATCTAACACAAAAAAACAGCAAGCTAGCACACAATTAAAAAGAACATTCACTCTTAAATGCATGAAAAAAGTGTTCACGCTTTTAACCTCGAGTCAGGAGCATATATTAGGGTAATTCTGAACTGAAGAGACTTGCTTTAAATCTGAACTTGTGGAAAGCAAATTTAGAATGGGTTCACCATTCAGAAGAAAAGCATAGTGGCAAATCCTGAACAAGAACGAAATCTATATTTTCAAAAGATATTTAAAGTGGTATGTATCTGTCTGTTGCATAGACATGTCAGTGTTTCAGCTATAATAGGTGATATACCAGTGTCCTGTAATGTTTTTCTCTGAGTGATTTTTTTATTAATTTGAGCTTTATCATCCACTTCATGAATAACTCATACAAATATCTCCATGATTAAATCCAATGTGTCATATAATTAAATTGAAACAGTAGCACTACTACTGAATAATGTTGTTCTAACAACTATTTTGTGACAGGATCATCAGCAGAAAATTATTTTAAACAGTGCCAACAGACTTACTATATCCCTCTTAAATTGGGTCCTTCCAGCAGAAACATTGGTAAAGCAATCACCTTTATCTTTAGTTTAAACTGAAGAAATTCCTCACAACTAAATTAACTACACACACTTGTGAAATTGCCTCCTTCCACAAACCTTTTGTCAAATTTACTATTACTATTTATCATATAGATCCTATTTCACCATCATCTTGTTACATATATATAAATCTTCTATTGTTATCTGGACTTCATTCATATAGTGTCCCCTCACAACAAACCTCTATTACCAGTCCAGATAGGACACCTGGACAGACTTGGATGAGGAAAAATATCATGCCAATTTACCTGATCTAAAATTTTTATTATTCACTTTAAACATAATTCACATACTTCTAAATTTATGAGATGGTTAATATCAATTAATTCAACAAATTACTTTCTCAAACTGGTTAAGCTGCTCCCTTGCTCTTAAATATTTAAATTGTCCTAGCCTCGACAAATTTGCAACCTGATATCTTCATGTATAAACATTAAGTGGCAGATAATTTTCTCATTAAAAAATCCCTTTGCAAATATCATAGAGTACCAAACAAATAGTAGCATTTACCTTTCCTAGAAACAATACTTTTAACCACCCATCCCCTCAAAATTAAAATCTCTGGGTTGTGAAATATATCAGTCTCTTAATATGTTCATAGGTTCATAGGTTCATAGGTTCATACTAGGCTATCTGCCCGAGGGCATTTACAAGCCTAGCCCATAGTTTTGTGGCTTACGCCACCCCTTTAGTATGGGGAACTATACCCATTATTTTGCTGTGCCTCTGTTGAGCAGTGACACTGAGGTAATCCCTGGGGTATATCTGCGATCTCCCATCCATTGGTCAAGATTTCTCTTGAACAAGGCCAGCGAGGTGCTCTGCCTCACATATACCGGGATTTTATTCCACAGCATAGGGAGTCTTTGGGTGATGAATCTATCCCTCCAGCACGCCCTATTAATAGCCGTGTCGAGGATTAAGTCTCCCGCCCTTGTGGCTCTGACGGATCTAGATTTTTGAGGTGAAGCATATTCATCAAATCTGGGTTTGCCATGGCCTTGTATGTTAGGCAAAGGTCACCTCTGAGCAAGCGATGGCGACTGAATAGAGCTGGAGTTCTTTCAGTCGGGCAGCATAGGACAGATGTTTGAGACCCTTTATCCTTTTGGTGAGGAACTTTGTGGCCTCTCCAGCTGCTGCAAGTGTCGGGTCAGATACATTCCGAATGGGGCATTGTACTCAATCATTGGTCTGATGAGTGATGAGTATAGGAGACTATGACCTCCCTTGATCTAGATGAGAATCCCTTCATGATAAGGTGGGCAATGTAGAAGGTCTTCCTAACTACTTTAGCTACATGGGTGTCGAATGACAGACTACTATCAACCTGGGTCCCCAGGTCCCTGATAACTTCTTCTGTGCTCAGTGGATTGCCACCTATTTGGTAGCTAGGGTAACCTTGTTTTTCCCGAAGGGTATGACTATGCATTTTTGGCATTTAACTTTAGGCCATGGCTCTGGCACCAGTTATCCGTTTCTGTGAGACCCTTCTGAAGGATATCTGTGTCAGATGTGTTTTCTACTATGGCCCAGTTTGCAGTCATCTGCAAACTTTGTCAGCCATAACCCTCCTGTGTTTGCTTGTACTTGGAAAAGTAGATGCCAAACAAGAGTGGGCCCAGGACTGAGCCCTGTGGTACACCACTTGTGACAGGCTTTGAGTCTGACATGGCGCCAGCAACTCTGACCCTGTGGGTTCTGTCACTCAGCCAGTTTGCAACCCATCTTGTGATGTATGGGTTAACATTTAAGCTGATGAGTTTTTCAATGATACCCGAGTGGGGTATTGTATCGAAGGCCTTCGCCAGATCGAGGTAGGCTGTATGGACTGCCTTTCCCTCATCAATGGCTTTGGTGACTGTTTCGAAAAAGTCAACCAAGTTTAGAAGGCATGATCTGCCTTTGACAAAGCCAAACTGGGATGGATCCAAAGTCTGCAAATTCCTTATGTCTTTATTTATGAGGTCCATTATGATCCTCTCCATGGCTTTGCAGATAAGGCTTGTCAAGCTAATGGGCCGGTAATTTCCAGGGTCAGTTGAGGCACCGCCTTTGTGAAGTGGGACCACAGTTGCAGTGCGCCACTCTCTGGGTACGTATCCAGAAGTAAGACTATGATTAAACAGCTGTCCTAGCTGTGGGTTTAATTCCTCGTTGAGTTCGTGGAGCACACAGCCGGGGACACCATCAGGTCCCATGGATGCTGTGTTTTTTGCTTTGGAGAGAGCAGTTCTCACTTGGGCGTTGGAGATGTTTGGGGGGCTGCAATCGCTTGGTATAGATATCTCTCCTTTTGGGGAGGGGAGAAGTTTGCACTGAACCTGTCAGCCAGTATGTTGGCAATGTCTGTAGGATCAGTAATCTTCACATCATTTTGAACTAGTTCTGAGCATATCTGGGAGTTTCCTCCCAGGTTTCTAACATAGCTAAAGAAGGCCTTATGATTGTCTTTTGAGTCTTTAGCTATTTTTCTCTCAAAATTTGCTTTGGATGATTTTATGAGAGCTCTTAGTTTTTACTTATAGTGATCAAGGGTGTCTTACCTTTTAAGGATTTTGCTCTATCTTGTAGTAGCTTCCTCCTTTTGTTGTAGAGTTTGTTTATGGCTGGGGTCCACCAGACTGGACGCTTGCCTTTGGTACAAAGAGTCTTTGTTTTGCTTGGGATTGCCTTATCCATGCAGTCCTGCAGGTGCTGGTAGAAGGCATCTGTAAGTGATTCAGCGGCTTGAGTACTGTTTTCCGCCGCACGGGGCCTTAAAGGAGACCACACTAGTCTTTAGAAGTGTGAAGTCGGCTTCGAGAAGTTCTTTACTGTGGTCTTTTTATTTCAGGTGGGGGTGGGATGAGGACCTCCAGCGAGATTAGTTTGTGATCTGATCTCACCAGTGAGGGGTATACTTCGGTGTTGAACATTGTGCTCCCATGTTCGTGATGATGAGATCAAGTATGTTTTCTCCTCTTGTGGGGATGGTGACTAGTTGTTCCATGGCATTTGAGTTTATGAATTCCAGGAACTTTTGGGCTAGGGTGTTTGGGCTTGAGTAGTGTTCCCAGTCTATATTAGGGTAATTGAAGTCACCTAGTATGATGGTGTTTGGTGATACATTTATCCCCTCTAGTGTTTTCAGGAAGGCCATGTGAGGTTCCTGAGTTTGTGAGGGTGGCCTGTAACATGCTACAATTTGCAGAGCAGTCTTGCCTATGGTTAATTGCACCTGGATGGTCTCCGATGCATCGTGCGTTGCCACCAGTCTTGAGGTGTAGGTGTCTTTGATGAATATGGATACACCTCCTTTCTTGGTATTGTCCGGATTTTGGGGCCGGAACGCATGATAAGAGGTAAAACCTGATAGTGCTGGGGTGCTCTCAGGAGCCTTGAACCAGGTTTCTGTCACTGCACAGACATCGATGTTCTCCATACTGAGAAGGGCCTCGAGTGCGTGCATTTTGAGATTTAGACTTCTGGCATTGAGCAGCATTACCCTTAGTTTTTTCCTTTTTGTGTTCTAGGGTGGTAGGTTTAGAATTTGAGCCTTGCCTAAAAAGGCACTATGGGGGTGGCAAGAGCCTTTGCCAATATCCGGAATCCCAGGGTGACAGGTGCAAGCCGTCCCTTGCGAAGCAGCGTGGCTTGTCCAGCATGTCATCCCAGGCAGACAGACATTGGATCCCCTTTGAATGACACCAGAGTTTAAGCCAATTGTTAAAGCTGATCATCTTATCTCTGTATTGTGGCATCATTCTTGGTGAAGGTAGGATACTGCTCAAGGTCAGGGTCATACCTGCCTGGGCTACATAATCAGAGAGCTCCTCAATGTCTCTTTTCATGTAGTCCAAGGAGGTACGTCTCAGGTCGTTTACACCAGCGTGGACAATGACTGAGTCGTATTTGTACCTGCTTTTGAGAGACCTGAGTGCTTGCGTTATGTGGCGGATTCTAGCACCCGACAGGCAGCTTACTGTGACCTTCTCCTTACTCAGTCTGGTGAGCGGGACGTCAGTGTGTCTGACTATGGAGTCACCAATGACTAGTGTGTCTGGCATTGTGTTTGGCCTTAAGGGCTGTGACTGTTTGACACTCTGACTGTGAGGTCTATGTGTTGCAGGTGTTGTGTTCTGAGGTGGTGGTTGTTTGGGTGTCTGCTTTGGTGGCCTCTGCTGTTTTGGTAGATTTTTGATCAGAGCCGAGTATGTCTTTGTGTGTTTATGTGTATGATTTGAGGTTGTGATGGTACTATGTGAGACTGGGTCTATAGTGTGTGTGGTAACCTTCTCCTCCTGACTGGTCTTGCCAGTCCTATGTTGAGAGAGCTCAGCCTCCAGTTTGGCCGTATAGTTGCATCTCTCGCATGTATTTGTGTTTTGTGGGAGAAGGAGAGGGTTGTCTGTGTACATGAGGCAATTGTAACATTGCCTCAATATTCCCAGGTTCACCAGCTGAGCAGGAGAGGACACTAGCAACTGATCCCTCGACATGCTAGAAGGACTAGACAAAAAAACTTTAAAAGAGATTCCGGGGGATGTGGGTGACCGAGAAATGGGGGTTTGCCTTTTTGGGGTGCTATCTATAAGAGTGCCGTATCAAGGTAATAAGTACTGTAGGATGTTTACTTAAGTTTACTATGTGTACTTTTTAAAAATAACTGATCTCTTTTTTAAGTATGCTTGGAACAATAACTAAATTCTGCTTAAGGGCAACAACCATGTCATTCAAACTCATAAAAACAACAACCTGAAGCTGGCAGTGCTAAACAAAAAGACCATCTCTTTTTGTCTGTCTTTATACAAGGACTTCTTCAGACTAACTTTGACCCATTCCAAGTCCTACCATATATGCATAAAATTATCACATGACTACACATTTTAGATGCTAAAAATACTTAATAGTCACAGTAGCACTGATGGTCTGGTATGTATCCACTTGCAGTTTAAGATGCCATTTAGTTTCCCTTCTTTCTAATTCATTTTTATAATTTCCTTTCTTTAAGTCTTTAAAACCTGATTACAGTAAAATAAAACTTTTTGGCACCATGCTATTTAATTTGTTTACTTAAAGCATTAGTTGTATCACCAATTTTAACAACATATAAATTCCTTTATTCTTCTTTTTGCTAGCCTTCTAGTGGTCATGCAGATATAAAAAAAGGACATATAGAACACACAGCCATGTATACTTTCCCACTTAAATTATATGTAAAAACACCTTTAATTGGAATAGTTCTCTCTTAGTAGGGTTACATTAACAAACAGCCTCTCAGAAATATATTTATACATATTACAAGTCACATATTAATACATCTGCATTTTTATTATTTTGAGCACCTAAATGTGTGTTATCAAACATCAGTCTCCCCTTAAGACTAAAGCTTTTACAAATTGAGGGTTGTTGCCTATAACTGAAACCAAATCATTGTCTCAACACTACTTTCCAATAATTAATTACATTCCTTATACACAAACTGTCAAACATCATATTTAAACAGTAAATAACATTCTTTAACTATTCACTATACTACTAGAACTATTTTCACCACTAATCTGTCTCATCCCTTGCTTTAGTATAGGTGGAAATGGGTCCTCTCTAATTTTATTTCACTAGCAACTTCTTCAAAAAATTCATAGTTATAACCTCTTTCAACAAAAAGCTGAATTAACCAATCACCTTCTTATTAAAAAAAAAAAAAAATCAGTCATCAGTCATCATCCTCAATGCCCAAATCATTTCCACTGGATATGTTCTTTCTAATAAAATAAGGGTGATTTCAAGTAAAATGCAAGTAATTGCTGTTAAAAAATATTCTTTCTACATATACAACTACAAAATGTATAATAATCCAGTATTCATACCAATATTTACATCTAAATAATTTACTGAATTTCAAAACGATCCCAGAATAAAATATACAATTTATTTTCTAGATAAAAGATAAATTAAAAAATCCTTTATAAAAATGTATCTGTTCATAAAAATTTTAATAGAATAAAAACTCTTGTTCATGCCACCCAAGAGCAATGCTTGCAAAACTGGGTACAAATCTGTTCATTATTAAAAATAAAAAAGTGTAAACATTTCAAGCAATGTGCAAATAGTATTAATAAAAGAATCAGTCATTTTTGTGTTAATTTGATATTCCTTTATGAACCAGAATACTTACATATAATGACTTAATATCAAAGGTAAATACAAATGTTTCATCCCCTATACAATTATACTGCCTTAAATTATACATAAAAAAAATCCCAAGAGTCCTTAATGTAGGTAAGGAAGACTTTGAGCCAATGGATGAAGAATACTATCCCTATAAACTAAAATACCATATTTAACTTATCTGGGGGCAGACACAATGGTCCTAAAAGGATGAGGGATCCCCCACCATGTATTTTTGGAATACCAAAAATAACTCCTAGTTTTGAATGAGCAATATGGAAAAATTGTACAAAGTAGAAGAAATATAATCTTGAGAAAGATGTTCCAATAAAAATTCCAAATAATAGTTTTTGTATGAAAAATTGTTCAATTGCTTATATTCATAAATATTTGACAACATATTTTTCATACTAGTGATATAATGTTGCTGATACTTAACCATTCCTCACCCTTTGTCAGCTTTCATAAACTTTAGATTATTTCTCTATAGCTCACTAAAAGATTGTTGTTGATCCATATTTAAATTATGAAATCACTTTGCTTTATTTTTAAATATTTTAAATATTTCTCACAAGCACAATAAAAAGTTTGTCTTGTAAACGTAAGGGAGATTAAAGGTAGATAGCTGTTTAAATAAACATTTTAAACATTATTTAATAAATATTATAAATTTAACTTTCTTAGAAAAGGCTTCAATTCTATGAGACTTGAAAGCACCTTTCTTGTAAGGTATACATGAAAAAAAACATTTTACACTACTTGAAGCTCTGTTTCAGTGAAAACCTCTTGTATAAAATTAAAACAGCTTCACTTTATCACAATTAGGATTTACATTTTAGTATAATTTCTCCTTCTCCTTCCTCTGGAGGATTACTTTTTCTGCATTACCATCTGTATTTGAGAATTCTTGATCCCCTTCAGTGCTATTTGCTCTAAGTTCTTTTGTTGTAAAATGGGAGATCTCCTCAAAGATACTAAAAGGACCTCCAACTCAAAATCTATAGTCTCTGTTAACATTACTAACATTACCTCTACTACCACCATTATTATTATTTACATTGTTAGCATGATTAACATCATAATAGTTTATTCCAGTTTATTGACATTTGTTGCTATTACAATTACTGTTCTGTCCATTAATATTTGTTCATAAATATTTTTTCCTTTGCAAAATATAATTTTTAGCAACAAAAGATGGGAGGGTATAAGCCTTTTAATGCAAATACCTGTCCATATCTCTTTTAAGCCTCTTGGTTTTCTTCTCAAAAATTGTCTTTGTAAAAAATGATCAGTGTCTATGAAAATGGCATCAAACTGACTAATATGAGCAGAAATATTAATGGCTTCCATGATGCTAGTGAATTGATGATTCAGATCCTGTAGTAATCAGTTATTATACCCCATAAGCATTTTCAATAGTTCAATTCCCATTCTGTTAGTAAAAATCAAATAACTTTCTAAATATAAATTATCATACATCAATGCATGAAACTTTTTTTTCTCAGAAAGAGTAAGTAGATCTATCATATTCGAAGTAACAGAAGACAATGCATCATTGCCACCTTTATTTAATATCATTAATCTCAAAAAGATTATTAGGAATACTCAAAAAATGTTTCAGATGGTACCTGTTGGCAAAGGATTTACAGATATCATCTATTTCTTCTCTACCACAACCTCAGGAATAATGGTAACATCACTTGAGGTTGGGCAACTCACTTTGTTACTGGAAGCATACAGATCCTGAGAAAAATTATAACAAAGGACCTGTTGTGTATGATCACTAACACTGTCTTAACTTGTAAACAGACCAGTGGATATACTCCCGAACAGTTTCACATATTGCTCCAGTACAGAATCCAAAGTAAAGCCTGATAATTCACTAACCACAAAAGGTGTAACATTCAGATTTGCCATCCCAAGACCTTAGGAGCAAAGCAAACCAAGAAACAAATGGAAGCAAACTTAAGAATGGTGTAAATGGATACAAACTCAGAAAAACACCACCATGAAGTTGGCAGTATTAAACAGAAAGACTGTTTTAGAACTTTCATACATTTTTTACAAGAACTTCTTCAGACAAACTATGACTAAGTCCCACTATATACACATAAAACACTCACAGGACTATGCATTTAAAATATACTCTTACCCTAACTATGAAAGCAATGTGTTTATTACAAAACTTATATTTAATACTATATAATGAAAAATAAATCATTCTAATTATATTTTATATTATCAGTACCCTTTTAGATCTTAAAACATTTAATATTGGATGGCACTATAGTGCAGCAGTAACATTGTTGCCTCACAGCAGGAGGTTCTCTGGTTCGATTCTCTGCTGGAGTGCCTTCTGTGCAGAGTCCCTGTGTTCATGTGGGTTTTCTCTGGGTACTCTGGTTTCCTCCCACATTTACAAAGACATGCATCTGGAGTGTTTCTCCCCAGGCCTTCACAGAAAATTTCATCATTCCAAGTCGGACTTTCCCGGTAAACAAATACTAAATAAATAAAAAAGATATTCACAGTATTGTTGATACCTCAATATTTATCTGCTTGCAGTTTAAGCTGCCAAATAGTTTCCTCCTTTCTGATTCATTTTTTATAATTTCCTTCTTTAAAAACCTGATATGTTAGAGTAAAATAAAATTTATGACTCTATTATTATTATTATTATTATTATCATTGTGTTAAAGCATTCGTTTTATACCCAAATATAATATGCAAATATAAATGTTCCTTTATCCATTTGCCAGTCACCTAGTGGTCATCCTTATGTAAAAAAGTGACATGTAGACCAGAGCCATATATCATACCCCCACTTAAAATACATGTAAAAACAACTTTAATCTGAATAATTCTCTTTAAGTGGGATAAATTAAACAACTCTTTGGAAATAAATTTACAAATTTATACATTCCCCTATTTTATTATTATTTGAATACTATTATGTAATGCACAGTAATTCTATCAAAGTAATATAAGATTATTATTTGACTGTCACCTGCAAAATGCACAATGTAAATAGCATAGGTTATTGCTTTTTTTGCAGCTCAAATTGTAATGAACATACCAAACTTTTCATGGTACCCATTTGTCCAATGCATGCCAATAGTAGCAACACAGGTCTGCACTGTAAAGATGACAGCAAAGCAGATGAAGGAATACAGATTTCCAAGTACAAACCTGTCAGTGTATGTTTATATTTCTCTAACAGTGTCACATATTGTAGCACATTAATATTCCTTGATGAAAATTTGCCCACTTTGAACTACAGTACACAAGTTTCTGCAGTAAAGATAAATGCAGTAAAGATAACTGCAAAATGCATAGAGAAATACAAATTTCCAAGTGCAAGTCTAACAGTATACTTTAATCTCACACAGAGTACCGCTGGTGTGTATTACACATATTGTGATGAAGGTACTCATACTGCAAGATATCTACTTCTGTAAAATATACTACCAGTACAAGTGCCTTGCTCAATACACTGGTCTATGCAGTAAGGATAAGTGCAAACTATACAGAAATAGAGTTTGCCTACTACAGCTCCGATAGTATCATTTAATAATGCAATGACAATGCAGCTTTCTAACTATATACTGCCAAAACCCCTGTTTTTAACCAGCAGCAAGCACAGTAACTAATATCTCACTACAGCACAATACTGTATTGTTAGATACACACTAACAGCCACCTTGTTTTGCACAATAAAAATTGAAACACACAGTGCAGTGAAATTAATTAAAATACTTTATAAAATCCAATCTCCAACAATAAAGATCTCATGTTTTACCTAGGGTCTATATCACATAATCAAACTTTTAAAAGTTCAAACACCATATGGTCGAGACCATATGTTCGAACTCTTAAAAGTTCGAAACTCAAAATAAAAACAGAAAAAAACATACCTGAAAGCTTAAGCAGGGGGACAAGCCCTCCTGCACCCCCACACACCACCTCCACTTTAAATATACCAACTCCGAGATCGCACTACAGTGTAGACAATGAAAAACTTCTATTGCCACACTGTATGGGGATCTCCGTTGAAATGTTCGAACTTTTAAAAGTTTGATCATATGGTGTCGACCATATGACGTTCGAACTTTTAGAAGTTCAACAACGTGATAGGAACCTGTTTTACCTAGTATATATTTATGATGGAGAAACAATATACAGCATTCTGAAATGTCTGACAAAAACAATATCCAACACTGTATTGCTTTCCACATTACACACCTTTTTTCCCAAAAAAGTTAAAAAAACAAATTGATCAGATCCAGTACCATATTATATTGCCTAACTGCACTATCACATTTCCAAAGAAGTCTTGCTTTTAGTTTGCTTTTTTTAATACTAGCCACATTAATAGCTGTAATCATCATAATTTTCTTTCGTCTGTTCCCGTTAGGGGTTGCCACAGTGGATCATCTGTTTCCATTTCTTCCTGTCCTCTGCATCTTGCTCTGTCACATCAACCACCTGCATGTCCTCTCTCATGACATCCATAAACCTTATCTTAGGCCTTCCTCTTTTCCTGTTTCCTGGTAGCTTCATCCTTAGAATCTTTTTCCCAATATACTCAGCATCCCTCCGCAGCACATGTCCAAACCAACGTAATCTTGCCTCTCTGGCTTTGTCTCCAAACCTTCCAACCTGGGCTGACTCTCTAATATACTTATTCCTAATCCTGTCCACCCTCATCACACCCAGTGCAAATCTTAACATCTTTAACTCTGCCACATCCAGCTCTAACTCCTGCCTTTTTGTCAATGCCACCGTCTCCAACCCATATAACATAGCTGGTCTCACTACCCTCTTGTAGACCTTCCCTTTCACTCTTACTGGTACTCGTCTGTTACTAATCACTCCTGACACTCTTCTCCACCCACTCCATCCTGCCTGTACTCTCTGCTTCACCTTTCTTCCACACTCACCATTTCTCATTAATAGCTCTAATAATAATATAAAAAAACATGTCTTGATACCAGATAGATGTCAAGAAGAAATGTTAAATGTTTAGCTCAAATGTTCCATTGCTTACTGATCAGTTTCAGAAATTATTTTAGAAACAGATTGGGATTAGCTAATCATAAATTATTTAGGGTCATAATTATTGGATCAACTTGCCCTTGGCTGTTATGGTTTACTACGACTTAACCGAACGGCAGTCAGTCGAGCCTCCGATGGATGAAATCACGGTGTCCAAGGAGCATGTAATCAAAACAACAAAGGTCGAGCCCACATGATCAAGTTGCATGGTGCACTCGACCTTTAGATGTGATGTGCTGACACTGTGAATGGAGGTCACACTTTAGTGAGGACAGGGAATTAGCTAATTTCCTCACTGTAGTGCAATCTCAGAGTTGGTATATTTAATGTGCAGGGGGTGTGGTGGGCAATGCAAGGGATGTAGTCCCCCTGGAAAATAGTAGAATTAACGTACCATTGACTTTAGAGTTCAATGGTACATTAATGTGCATAGCAGGAGGTGAGTGACATCACCTCCTGCTATGTTGAATACATCAAATCACAGTTGTCGATGTATTAATTTTCAGTGTGGTCTTCTATTCGAAATTTCATATTCTGCATTTTGGGTCGACATTTTACACGATTGACCAAAACTGATTTGAAATTTCAATAGTAAACCGGCTCTTATAGCCTGTCTTGCTTGGTATTCTTCTAAAGCCAGTTCTAACTCCTTAACAGACTTTATTAATTTAATAACCCACTCATACCTTTTTTTGCAATTAACACTAGTATAGTCACATCTTAAAGTCCAAGTTTGAGAGGTTTAAGTCCAAGCCAAATCCTGTTAAAAACAAAGGGGACTGACAATTTTCTATTACAAATGCCTAGTAAATTCTGAAATGCTCCTAAAGTGGGGCAATCCCAAAAAATATGCACCCGGTCACCCATTATCACTTCCCCACACCTCCTACAAAGAGGACTGCCTTCTGGGAAGATTCTGTGGAATCTCAATTGAGTATACAAATATTTGAATAAGCACTGCCAACTGAATAACTTGCACTTTTGAGATTTTGTAGCATACCTATGAGCAGAAGTAAATTTCTCCAACTGTTTTGGTGGATAGCACAGCCTAATCATCATTCCCAAGTCAGTCTAAATCCATTCGGTACACCTTCAATTGTAATAATAAGAATTTTGTAGGCATTGCTAAGGTAAGGACACATTCACTAAGAGGCAGATTATTTCTGCCATCAAACACCCAGTCAGCTGCCCTAGGATAATTTTCCAGACATTCCTTGCCGATCTTCAGGGTAACTAGTTTCCTAATCATTGGCTCAAAGATATCTATTGTATCTTCCCCAAATGAAAAGAGGTTTTAAAATTGACCTGCGCCATGAGCATCCTGTTAATCAGAAGTTGTTCCCAGTAAATAGGAGATTTAATATCTTGAGTTCGTCTTAAAGCTCTTATGTCATTATGATAGGGTCTGCAGTATGGGAGTCAACTCTGGCAGATAATCTAATGCACAGTAATGTGAGAGCATCCACTTAACTATGTACATTATCCAAGGAGCCACTTTAAGTGATTGGACATAGGGACATTTATGGGAATTAAGAATTAATTTTAAACATTCTCTAATACTATTTAACTATGATAACATCATATCCTTCCTTCTACTAGCTGTGGAGGGAGAAACAATTTAGTGGAATAGTGTAAGCCTACTGACTCTGACAGAGAACACCAACTCAGGAAGATGCATGCCACCTCCCCAACAGGTGGGGAAAGGCATTATCTCCCAACACATACTGTTTGCCTTGTCCCCATATAAATGTTTGTATCTGTTGAGTTATCTCTTATGTCTTCTGGTGGGGTCATGGCTGGTAGACTATGGGAGTAATATACCACTAAAGCGAGAATGCACCAGTTTATTGCCTAAACCTTTTGATGAATGTCCAAGATAATTTTCTTGCAGTTTCTCAATATAATTTTCCATCCTCATTTATCTTCAAAAGAAATATTTATTGCCAGAAACAAATCAGGATCAGATTAATCCCAAATACTTTAATAAGGAATTATACTGCAAGAAAGGCAGTATGCATGGGAGAATATTTGCAGAATGACTAATACATATGGCTTTGGTTGCATCTTTATTAACTATGCAATCTGATACCTGACTAAAACACTCAAATCCCAAAAAAATGCTATCTGAGTCTCTCTGCAGGTTAATAAGAGAGATCAACAGGTCATCTGAATATAGTTAGACCATTTTAGTCGGCTTACCTATCAAATAGCCTGCAATGCCACATTTCTAAGCTTTATTGCAAGTGGTTCATGTTATGATGCAAGTAATTGTAGGTATGGTGTCAGCACTGCCTAGTTTCATTGAGAAATGTCAAATGATTTAGAGAATCAGGGCCGTATTTTAATTCTGGTTTGTGCTCCTTGGCAAAGGCCTTTCAGAAGTTGACTACTTGCTGTGGCAATTCAAAAGCTGCCAAGGTCATAAATAAATTATCCCAGCTCACTCTGTTGAATGCTTTTTCAGTGTCACAGGTAAGGAGAGTCAATGGTCTGAGATTATAGTTAGCGTTCTCAGTAAGTAGCTCTACAGTAATCAAGCTATCAAATGTGTACCTACCCTAATAAAAACCATTTTGGTCAATGTGAATCAGAGCTGGGAGGACCTTGGCCAACCTCTCAGTGGTTCATTACTGAAATAGGGTGATATGAGGAGGCATTCATAGGATTGTTCTCAAGTTTCATGATTACTGCTATAATGGCTTGTTTTCATGATTCACAATGGAGGCCAACCTTTCATTAAGTCATTGAACATTGAGATCAGGGAAGGTAATAAATTTATTAAACTGTTTATGCAGTTTAATTTGTATCCCCACCAATCCTTGAGGCATGCCCTTACCAGACTTCATTAAAGCAAAACTATTTCAAATTTTCACCAGTAATTGGCAAAACCAATGCAGTGGCTTATGCCTGAGCAAACTTAGGAAGCCAAGGTGTAGTAAGACATCTTCAAGGACTTTATGATCCTTGAACAAGGGCTCCTCAGTACACAATTTAGAGTAAATTAGAAAATAACTCACCAGAGCTTTAATAGATGTGCATACCATACCCCTAGAGCTGGAGTCCCATACTTTGACTTCTGCCCTACTGGCTAAGTGGACACAGAGCTTCAGTGCCAGGTGCTTCAGGGTCATAGGTAAGTCTACCTAAATCTAGCTGCTCTTGTGGGCTGTTTTAAAATTAGCAAATTTTCCACAGAAGACAGAATTAAACCCTGTACCTTGTGAAATAAGCATCTTAACCTTTATGCCAACCCCACAGCTGCTTTACTAGGGAGTTCTCAAACCACTTGACTTTCAATGCTTTTTTTCATATGATTTTCCTTGTGGTCTAATGTACTTACTTTTAAGTCTATGTGCAACACAATTTTAGCTTCATCTACTAGTCTTCCTTTAGCCAAGACTTGCTGCAATCTGAGCAAAGCTTGCTGCTAATTTAAACATTCGGAATGGGTCCTGTTTAACACTATTACCCCTTCTTGTAGGGGGAGGATACAAATTTGTCCCTTTAAAATCATTCCACCTATGAGAACATTCCATATGTCCATTTGGTTGCCACCATGAGGAGAAGTTGAGAAAGTTAATAATTTTACCTGTGAAATGCACTCATTTACAGAAATATAAATTAATAGACTGATACCAGTCTCCTTTAACTGATTCAAATTCAGTCTTAAATAGCAAAGGAGTACGTTATCAAAGGATCATTGGTACAAAGATTAGTTCCTGCACCATATATGCATCCAGTCATCCATAATCCCTTATTCTCATTTCTGCACATGAGGTTGGAGTGTCACTTCAACAGTGACAATCATCTAGAGCCATGGTTTACATGGGTCTATATTACTTCATTGAAAGCTAATTCCACTGAATGTCTGTTTATTGACCAAAATACAGTGAACATTCACTACAGTGAAAGTACACTTCAACAAAATGTTTAACCAGAGAAAGGAAGGAGTTGGCCATCATCAGAATTTTTTTCTTTCCCCCAATGTAGTGCAATCTTGGAGTTGTAGTTAACATATATAGTTGAGGGGGGGGGGGGTTGCAGCCCCCTGACATGGGTGGGTTTAAAATATTGTGTCATGTGTGCGTTTCCCTGAGTAAATAATTAATTGAAGTGAACATTCAATGTATTTTCTTTGATGAATGGGGATTCAATGCAATTAGCTTTTGATGAAGTAGTATAGACCTGGTTTACATTGCTGTGTGGCTAGTCCTGCCATGGTACTTCTTACACACCACATGCTCACACACACCTATGGCCAATTTAGTGTGTACAGTCCACTTACTGCATGTTTTTGGAATGTGGGAGGAAACCAGAGCACCTAGAGGAAATGCATGTGAACACAGGGAGGGCATGCAGTCTCCGCACAGAAGACACCCCAGCAGAGAATCGAACCGGGGAACTTCTTCCTGTGAGATGACAACAATATATGCTTTACCACTGTACCACCCTCATATATGCATGCTCTCTAAAACTTGATATTTTGTTGATTATTAGCAAGGAGTAGAGACAAGCAGAATAATGTATGTATACATAAGAGGGAAGTTTAAAGCAGTTCATCCTCCACCTCCATAGTTTTATTGCAAGTATTTATAAAGTTCCCAAGAATAGAACTCTGTACAGATGAGGGCCTAAACTTGCTTCTTCAAGGGAGATGGTGTTCCATTTAACACCCCAAATAACTAGTCTCTCATGATGCATTACCCATTCCCTAAGGAGTTTCTTATTCTCCTCAATCTCAAATCCAAGGGGGAGATAAAATGTTAATACTGTCATAGTAACACATTCCAAGTAATCTTTTATGCACACATCACCTTTCATTGTCAGCTAGGAAGCACTATTTAAAATCATTCCAGAAAGTGACATTTCATATTGCAGTTGTTGTTGTTTGTCTTTCGGCTTTTCCTGGTTAGGGGTCGCCACAGCGGAACTTCGTTCCACTAATGATTGGCAGTTGGTTTTTATGGTGTCGAGTTGCCAGCCCGATGCCCAACCTTCAAAGAAGGCACACCTATTCAACGCATGTCTTTCAAATGCCCACTCAACCACGGGGAGGACATGCAGACTCCACACAGAAGGCACTCCCAACCCAAGCTGAGAATCGAACGGGAGAACCTCTTGCTGTGAGGCAACAACTCCACCGCTTAGAATTAAAATGAAAAATTGCTGCACACTCACTTTCTGCTTGAGAAACAGAACAGGGGCAACTTTCCTTTCAGCTTTATAGTACAAGACATCCATTTTCATTAATAATTATTAATGCACTAAAATGGACTGCACTGCTGCTATACAGCACAAGTAAAAATCAATCTACTAGTGGTTTTAGTGGTGAAAATTCTATTGGAAATTGCCACTGCAACTCAATGGTGTTGTCAGTTATTAACTTTCAGTTTCAAAGGCACTTATCTCTGTCAGAAGATTTATTTGAAGTTTTGAATATTTTGCATACTACCCACAAAGGAGCTCTACTGGAGCATTGCATCATTTGCATATGCTAGCAACTCAACACAAAAATAAACAAAAAATTACAGGTTATATATAAGAATTAAAATATTCCTGACGGAGATAGTCAACATAACATTGTAGGCTAAATACTTACAGAAATAAGTGGAGAAAGGGAGGAAGAAGCAGAAAGGCACAGCTTCCTTATGAGAAATAAGTAAAACCAACTTCAAATGGAAAGATGGAACAGGGGACTCACATATCCCACCATGAAATGAGAAATACAGAAAGTTTAAACATGACAAACCAAAGCAAGAGCATTTGCTTCTCTTAAGGAAATATTTCACTGTTATACTGAAACATCAACTATGCAGACAGGTCTATATTTTTACAATGAATTCCAGAAGTTGGTATGGCACCTATAAAAGTCTCACAGCAAATTATCAACATGTTTCTAGATATTCTTGTATAGAACTGTTCGCTCAATCTTACTTGTTGATGAAAAATGGTAGCTAGCAATAGACATAGTGTGGATACTACCAGACACCTTGAGGAGCAGTTTTTACACTTTCCAAAATAAGACATAGGCTGCAAAAAATAGTTGAGTGTGTTTCTTCACATATGCACTTCATTGGTAATATACATTTATTTATACCTTTATTAACTGGTTTTGTCCGACTATACCAACAGTTTCATTTCAGAGGAGACCTTAGGTGTATTCATACTGACTAAGGAAAATTTGACCAGGGTACTATAGAATACAAAACTGTAAATATTGTAAAAATGTGTAATGTATTAAATGTATAAATAAAGCAAGCCTTAGTCTTTTGGATAAGGATCATGGATACATCCATCTGAGCTACTAACAACTCAGATAGATGGAGCTTCACTTTAAAGTCTCATTTGAAGGATGGCGTACTCATTAGCGTAGCACCCTTCTTATGCCAAACTGCTGCGCCAGTAGTACTGGAAAAATTAACCCATCTACCAGGTGTGGGAATAGAACCCACAGTCTTCTGGCCTTCCAGCACCAAAAGCAAGTGTGTTCCCTGTTGAGCTACTGAAAGCACTTACTAGAGAAAAAGATGAACTGTGCATACTCATAACCTATGTGATGTTTGTATAATGTTTCCATGCTTTTAAATACTGAAGGAATATAAAAAAAAAAATAAATAAAAGTACTTCTGTCCTAGCCATTGTTGATCTTTACTAATGTGGAGGGCTTGAGCTTTTGATTTTTTTTTGATTTTTTGTGCTTTTTCTATAGTATGTGTATATTACTAATGTAGTAAATCAATAGTATTATTATTTGCAGATATTTGTCAGTTAAGTTTCAGGTAGCTAGTACATATCATAAAAATTCCACTGATAAACGTTATTCTTGAGAAAGTACAGGATGGTTCTGATCTTGTCGACACTTTAGTCTTTCCCATTTGTCAAAGGCTATTTTTCTGAGCCTTTCTTGAAGCACAGCTGCTGCTGCTTCCATCACCAGTATGTCATCAACTGTGCTGGATAAGTTTTACCAAATGACAGAAAGAATAAGGTAGTGACATACTGATTCTCAAGGTACCATTATTTTGATAGACTTGGCAGAGTCATAAATAAGGGTATTTCATCCAGGAACAAGGAAATCATAACATCCCTGTACTTCTCCCTTATCAGACCCATTATCAAGTACAATGCCCCCTTCGGCATGTACCTTGCCAAGCACATGCAGCAGCTGGAGATACCACAGAGGTTCCTGACCAGGAAAATCCAGGTTCTAAAACACCTATCTTATGCAGAGAGGTTAAAAGCTCTGTCCATCTACTCAGTCTCGTACAGACTGCTCAGAGGTGACCTGTGTCTGGCATACAAGGCCATTTCAGACCCAGCCTTGATGGAGTTGCTGCATATCCGTAAGACAAACTCCACTCATGAAAACGACACACAAGGCCTTAACCTGGTCTGTGACATTAATTGAACATGTTGGCGGGATAGATTTGTGTTCCAAAGACTCCCCCATCTGTGGAATAGACTCCCTCTCCATGTCAAGCAGAGTATCTCTCTAGCCTTCTTTAAGAGGAACCTGGATGACTGCATGGGAAACAGAAAATATACCCCTGGCATCCCACCTGTGTCCCTGTTGAATAGGGGAAACAGCTGCTGACTTTGAGGGAACATGGGCGAAATTCTTGGCTAGGCTTATAACGGCCTCCGAGCCAATAACCTAGTATCATCCTATGAACCTATGAATCTATAATCATTTTGACCTATGTCATAGCAGGTCATCTCATTTCATGCACAGGACCTAAACTACTTTCATAATTGACATTATTTATTTCAGTATTTCTTTAATATTCTATTTTCAGATTCTGCCTTCCTATAACAGATAATTATGACTTGTTCTGAAAGTAAACAGTCTTTGGAAAAGTATTGCCTTTGTAACAACAAAACTGATCTTTCAAAACCAAAATCATACAAAAAAAAGAAGTCATGGGAGAATTTAATCCTACGTGTAAAATGTCTTTCATGGATATGGATAATTCTGTTTACTTTCCCTTGGGTTCAAAGCTCTAAGGTCATTAATTTTAGAAATTATAGTTTGTAATAATAATAAAGGAACAGGCTTAGTCTGGCAATTATTTTCAAGATCTTATCTATAAAGTGGGTCTTTGACTTTCTTCAGTTCATAAGTGAAGAAGAAACAAAATTTAAGAAGCTCTCTTCTGTAGATTCCACTTGATGTAAGCTCAGTATCGCTTAATAAACAATACGTGTTTTGGAAGCTTTCAGGTAAAAAGGTTTTCTCATGAATGTCAGCTTATAAAATAATTACATTTAATTTATAAATTATGTTATATGATTTGGAAAATAGTAGAAAACAACTATTTTACGTTACGTTTTTCTGACAAAACAGAGAGAAAAATACAAATGTTTCTGTCCCCTCTTTCACATGTGGCATCTACACAGTAACAAACAAAAAAACACCATACTACAAATAATGACCAATTCAGAGATCAGCATTGGATTACTCATGTTCTATCTATTCATTATGGCTACAATGCAAGTTTGTAAATTACAAAATCGGCAAAATAACGGATTTGCTCGAAAGGGAGACATCGATATCGGAGGCGTCACTGCTCTTCACCACAATGCTCCTTACATTAGATTAAACTTAACTGCACTTCCTGAGCAAAGTTATTGTGGACAGTATGTACTTTGTTTATTAATTCAAACCATTTCTAAGCACTTTGTTTATTAATTCAAACCATTTCTATGCACTTTGCTTATTAATTCAAACCATTTCTAAGCACTTTGTTTATTAATTCAAACCATTTTTAAGCACTTTGTTTATTAATTCAAACCATTTTTAAGCACTTTGTTTATTAATTCAACCATTTCTATGTACTTTGTTTATTAATTCAAACCATTTCTAAGCACTTTGTTTATTAATTCAAACCATTTCTATGCACTTTGTTTATTAATTCAACCATTTCTATGCACTTTGTTTATTAATTCAAACCATTTCTAAGCACTTTATTTATTAATTCAAACCATTTCTCTTTTTCTACTTCTTTCTCTGGGCCTGATTTTAAAACACTTGCTTTTGGTTTAAATGACTTTCTCAGAGATATCTATAGATAGGCCTTAAACTAACAACAAGTCTTTTGGAATCTGGCCCTCTATCCTTTTCTTTATTAAGCCAGCTGATTGATTAAAAACGTTTTTACATAACTAAAAAAGATATTCCAATGAAGACTATTAATACTTTTACATTTGCTATGATATTCAGCATAAAGAACAATTTTATCTGTAATCATGTATTTTGCTTTAACCTGACAATTGCCAATGTGAATTCCAATGGTCAGCTAAAGCAATTCGTATTCTGTGATAATGTGCTTATAACTGTATGATGAAAGTTGAGAAAATGTGAACTACATACATTTTGAAATTTAGATATTTTACTAATCCTAACATGCAAGTTACTCAGAACAATATGTTAAACAATCTCATGTATTCTGCAATATTACCTGTCAGGTTAGTCTAATGACTTGAGTAACATGAAGATCTGCAATGATTTAGTTTCATTTAAATTAAAGTGTAGAGAGACCCCTCTCATTGTGTCTTTCAGGTTTCAGCATAACCTTTTCTACCAGACAGTCCTGGATCCTGAAGCCTGGATTTATTCCTGTACATTCAGCACATCAGGCAATGAGCACCCTTCAGCACTCATTGTTTCTGTAGTAGGTACGGGTTTCACGGGATTGGGTTACTAGGCAAGAGGGCCAACCCTCCTCAGAGGGTGCACCAGACACTCGCATGCACACACTCGCACTAGGGCCAGTTTACAGTGTCCAGTCCACCTACTGCATGTATTTGGAATGTGGGAGGAAACCAGAGCATCCAGAGGAAACTCACATGACTGCATGGAGGACATGCAGACTCCACACAGAAGGCAACCCAGCAGAGAATTGAACCGGAGGACCTCTTGCTGAGAAGCAACAAAGCTAACTGCTACACCACTGCGCCATCCAACCAGACATAGCAAAGGTACAGATTCATCTACAAAGTCATTTAATTTATTAATAACATGTAAAAATACTGAACATGTATATTTGATACTGATCAGATTAGTAACTTTTGCTTAGTGCACTCCATGTGTTTAGGATTGAAGTGGACTGTTTTAGTTCCCTACCACTGCGGGCACATTTTCTTCAGTAATGATAGTAATGAACACAGCAACCAACAAGCAGGAAGACTAAACTTTTTTTTTCTCCGTTTTCATATAGTTCTTGCAAAAAAAATTTTTTTTTGTGGTAAACAAAAAGAAATATAAGTTGTTCAGAGCAAATTATAAATTCACAGGGCTGACATGAAAAAAGTTACATCTACTAACTCACAGATGTTAGATTAAAAGTTTATATCTACTTAGCCTGGAGAAGCGTTTTTAGCTTTAGCTGACACTATGATGTAATCCCTTATCAGACAACTTTAGGAAATGCTACATTACCATCATCATCTTCACTTGTTAAGGAGATAATACTTCATTTTGTAATTGTTTTACTAATCTTAATATGCAAGTTAATCAGAAGTAAATTCTACATCCCTTGGGATAGATAACCTCCTCCTGAAAACATTAGCGGCACTTTCCTGTCATGTACCCATCCTCATAAGCAAATTTTAAAACAAATCCAGTCTTCCCACAGTATAGAAATATTCAACTGTATTTATTCACAATGGTATAATGTCCAAAGAGTTATAAAATTACAAAAAGATAGCCCCTCTATTTATCCATTTAATGTAAGACAAACATCTATCACACAAAATGGTTATTAGCTAGCTGGCTATGCAACAAAGACTGCTCTTCCTCATACTAGTAAATGTGTAAGTGTGTGTGTGTGTGTGTGTGTGTGTGTGTGTGTGTGTGTGTGTGTGTGTGAGACAGAAGTGCATACAGGATAAGTGGTGATCAATTTTCTTGTTCCTCTCTCTCTCCAGTGATTTTGATACATCTGCCCATCATGTTGTTCTCCCTCATTTTATACATTATGATCTCAACATGTTTCTCAGCTGGTCCGTGCATTATTTCATTAAATATTCCCAGACTATCAGCTGAGAACAAAGCCTGGGTTCCTCCTAAACTTCCAGGTAAGGTTTACTCAGGTATAAGTACTTGGTGCTCTTCTGTTTACTGCCTCTAATCATATTTTTCTTTGGGTAATCCATCCATTCTTCTAGTGTGTTGAGAATCATTGGATTTCTGCAGCGACCTTATGAACAACTGTCACTATCCAAGAGTTTAGCAGGCAAGTAGGGAATGGAAATAGATTGGCAGGCCTATTTTTTCATATCACACACACATGTGCCAATCTACCTATGACATGCCTCTGGAATATGGGAAGAAACCAGAGTACCGGACAAAAACTGTGCAAATCCAGGGAAGAAATGCAGGCTTCACACAGAAGAACCTCTTGCTGTGAGGTGGCAATGCTACTCATTGCTCCACTGTGTTGCACACCTGTGGCTAATTTGCATAGAGATATTTTATTTAGCTTTTTTTAGCCAGGATAGTCTAACTAGGCATGAGAACCCCTTTTCAGCACAGGTCTGGAGAGGAAAAGCTCCAGAATACAACAATAACAGTAACAATTAAACATAGAACATATGCAAAACAATCGCTGCTAAGCATGTACAAATGCATATGAGCATTTCATATACTTTAACAATAAACAATTGTAAAACATTAAATTATACAGTTTATTTATTGAAAGTTACAAGGACTGTATGTGGTAAAAATAGATCATCCTGAATAAGCAGATACCCACATGTTTACTTGATAGCCAATCCTGCACATAAGATACGATGGAATAAACAGTAATTATAGAACAGTCCATATGAAAGACAGAGGCTTACAGTAATTCAGGTTAACCCTGAATATATATGTACAGCTGGGGAATATATTGGATGATCGCACTTTCAAAAGTTCATCTGTCATATGTTCAACACCATATGATCGAATTTTTGAAAGTTTGAACGTTTTAACGGAGATCTTCATACAGAGCAGAATGGGAAGATTTCTCTTTTCTGCACTGTAGTGAGATCTCGGAGTTGGTATAATTAAAGAGCGGGGGTGTGGGGGGTGCAGGGTGGCTTGCCCCCCTGCTTAAAACATTCAGGTAGGTTATTTGTGTAGTTTATGTTTTTTTATTAGATTTTCAAACTTTTAAAACTTCGATCATATGGTGTCAACCATATGACAGTCAAACATTTGAAAGTTCGATTATCTAATATAGACCCTACAGCTGTAAAGAGGGATACATCAATAGCACTTACCTAGGCAATACCCTATAAGATATTGTTTGCGATTTTATGTATAGGTGTATAGAGATTGAGGTTAAATCATGGACAGGGGAAATATTTAACTGTCCCAACATATCCTTGTTTTATAATTTTGCATTAACCAAACATTGACTATTTTTTCTAGCTTTATTGCAACATTTTCTCTCCTAAAACATGGGGTCTGTTTTACCTCACCAACAGCATGTATAACTTGCAGCATTCAATGAACTATACTCAAAACCTATGTACCTAGCTTGAATAGGAGCATTGTAAATATTGTTTTCTTATGTATATACAATATTTTCTCTTTTTGTTCAATTTGTTTAACTCTGGAGTTTTTCTGCCCAAGCTTCCACTGAAAAGGGGTTATGGCCCAGTTGGACTTTTCTGGTAACCAAATGTCAAATAAATGCCTCAAAGCCTACATTTCTAATAGAACTTTTATTATACACTCAATCACCATCCTCTTTTCCCCTCAAAACATTTCTGCTTCTGTCCACAGGGTCAGTTTTAGGACTAGTTTTGTTTAGCAGTTTTGTAAATCACTGACCTCAGAATCCCAGCCTTATCCTCTGTGTCAATAACCTGGAATTCTACTGATTAAATCCATCTCACAGACTACTAAAATAAATTGCTACAAAACTAAATATCATACAGTCAGTTATGGGCAATCTCAATAAATGTTTTCAAAATAAACTAGTACAAAAGAAACACTCATGTTCATAGGTTCATAGGTTCATACTAGGCTATCTGCCCTAGGGCATTTATAAGCCTAGCCAGAGTGTGTTTAGCTTTCGCCACCCATTTTAAATTAATTTTGCTATGCCCTTTTTCGAGGTTAGTATACTGTGCCTCTGTCTAACAGTGACACAGAAGTGATACCCAGGGTAAACCTACTATCTCCCATCCACTCATCAAGATTCCTCTTGAAGAGAGTCAATGAGGGACTCTGCCTAACCTGGACTGGGATTTTATTCCAGAGTGAAGGGAGCCTCTGGGTTATGAATCTGTCCCTCCAGCATGTCCTATTTATTTCAGTGGTGAGGTTCAAGTCTCTCGAGCGCGTAGCTCGATGGGATTTGGATTTTCTGAGGTGCAGCATGTCCATTAATTCCAGGTTGGACATGGCTTTATACGTCAGGCACAGATCGCCTCTGAGCAGGCGGTATGCCACTGAATAGAGCTGGAGTTTCTTTAACCGGGCAGCATATGGCATCTGTTTGAGCCCTTTGATCCTCTTGGTGAGGTACTTTTGGGGTCTTTCCAGTTGCTGTAGGTGTCTGGTAAGGTACATCCCAAAAGGGGCATTGTACTCAATTATGGGCCTGATGAGGGATGAGTAAAGAGGCACGATGACCTCCCCTGATCTAGATGTGAATCCCTTCATGATTAGGTGGGCTGTATAAAATGTTTTTCTAACCACTTTGGCAACGTGGTTGTCAAATGTGAGACTGCTATCAACTTGGGTCCCCAGGTCCCTAATTACTTCTTCCGTACTTAATGGATTACCACCTATGTGGTAATTTGTGGGCACTTTGTTTTTGCCAAAGGGGATGACTATACACTTCTTGGCGTTTAGCTTGAGGCCATGGCTCTGGCACCAGTTGTCTGTTTCTATGAGGCCCTTTTGGAGGATGCTTGTGTCGGCTGGAGAGTCGATTATAGCGCTCAGTTTGCAGTCATCTGTGAACTTGGTCAGCCACAGTCCTTCCGTGTTGGCCTATACCTCCGAGAAATATATACCGAACAGGAGAGATCCCAGGACTGAGCCTTGTGGGACGCCACTTGTAACTGGTTTGGAGTCTGACATGGCTCTAGCAATTCTAACCATGTGGGTTCTGTCCTTGAGCCAGTTTGCAACCCATCTAGTGACATAGGGGTTTATATTTAAGCTAGTGAGCTTATCTATAATGCCCGAGTGGGGTATTGTATCAAAGGCTTTTGCGAGGTCCAGGTAGGCTGTGTGGACCACCTTCCCCTCGTCAATGGCCTTGGTAACAGTTTCAAAGAAATCGACCAGGTTTAAGAGGCAGGATCTGCCCTTAACAAAGCCGAACTGGGTAGGATCCAGTGTCTGTAGGTCCCCAATATCTTTTTTTATGAGGTCCATGATGATCCTTTCCATAGCTTTGCAGACCAAGCTAGTCAGGCTTATGGGGCGATAGTTTCCAGGATCCGTTAAGGCACCACTTTGTGGAGAGGGACCACTGTTGCTGTACGCCACTCTTTGGGTACATATCCTGTGGTAAGGCTGAGATTGAACAGTAGTTTTATGTTTGGGTTTAGCTCTTCTTGGAGTTCATGTAGGACGCAGCCCGGGACACCGTCTGGTCCCATTGATGCTGTGTTTTTTTGCTTTGGAGAGGGCGGCTCTTACCTGAGCATCTGAGATGTCTGGGGGGCAGCACTCTGCTGGGATAGATATTTGCCCTTTTGGTGGGGAGAAGTTTGCACTGAACCTGTCAGCTAGGATTTTGGCAATGTCTGTGGGTTCGGTGTATTTTTTGTCATTTTGGACCAATTCTGAGCATATCTGGGAATTCCCACCCAGGTTCCTAACATAACTAAAGAAAGCCTTGTGATTATCCTTAGTGTCCTGTGCAATTTTTCTCTCGAAGCTGGCCTTAGACAATTTTATGAGTGCCCGTAGTTTTTTGCTAACACTGATCAGAGATGCCTTCCCTTTTTGGGATTTTGCTTTATCATGTAGTAGCTTCCTCCTTCTATTGTATAGTTTGTTTATGGCTGGGGTCCACCAGACAGGACATCTGCCTTTGGAGGATTGGGTCTTGGTTTTGTTTGGGATTGCATGATCCATGCATTCCTGAAGGTGTTCATAGAATGCGTTTATAAAGGATTCTGCAGTCTGAGCCGTATTTTCCACAGGCCCGGGGGCTTTGAAGGATTCCACCTCGGTTTTGAGGAGTGTGAAATTTGCTTTAGAGAAGTTTTTCACTGTGGTTTTCTGGGCAGGGGGTGGGCTCGGAATGTGAATATCCAATGAGATTAGTTTATGGTCTGATCTTACCAGTGAGGATACACTTCTGGTCTGGAGCATAGAGTCCCCATGTTGGTGATGATCAGGTCCAGTATGTTTTCCCCTCTTGTGGGAGTGGTAACAAGTTGTTCCATAGTGTTTGAGTTTATAAATTCTAGGAACCTTTGAACTAGGGTGTTGGAGCTAGAGTAATGCTCCCAGTCTATGTTTGGGTAGTTGAAGTCACCCAATATAATGGTGTTTGGAGAGACCTTCATATTTTCCAGTGTTCTCAGGAAGGCCGAGTGGGGTTCCTGGGTTTGGGAGGGTGGTCTGTAGCAGGCTATAAACTGGAAGGCAGTTTTATCCACTGTTAGTTGCACATGGATAGTCTCTGATGCTTCGTGCTGTGCCACCAACCTGGAGGTGTGGGTATCTTTGACGAGTATTGATACTCCCCCCCCTTTTCTGGTTCGGTCCAAGTTTTGGGGCCAAAAAGCATGGTATGAGGTATAACCTGGCAGTGCTGGGGTGCTCTCGGGAGCCTTGAACCAGGTTTCTGTTACTGCACAGATATCGATGTTCTCCATGCTAAGGAGAGTTTCGAGTGCATGCATCTTGAGGTTTAGACTTCTGGCGTTGAGTAGCATTACTCTTAGTTTCTCATCCCTTGTGATACCTATGGAGGTGGGTTTGTCTTTTGAGCCTTGCCTAAAAAAGGCACTATGGGGGTAGCAATAGCCTTTGCCAATATCCGAAAGCCCAGGGGTGACAGGTGCAAGCCATCCCTAGCGAAGCATCGTGGCTTGTCGAGCATGTCATCTCAGGCTGACAGGCATTGGATCCCCTTGGAATGACACCAATACTTAAGCCAATTGTTGAAATTGATCATG
Organism: Protopterus annectens; assembly: GCF_019279795.1. Taxonomy (NCBI): domain Eukaryota; kingdom Metazoa; phylum Chordata; order Ceratodontiformes; family Protopteridae; genus Protopterus; species Protopterus annectens. The sequence continues at coordinate 1,370,288,020 of NC_056731.1, forward strand.
TTGTCTTCATACTGTGGCATCATTCTTGGTGAGGGTAAGATGCTACTCAAGGTCAGGGTCATACTGGCCTGGGTCACATGCTCAGAGAGCTCCTCTATGTCTCTTTTCATGTAGTCCAGGGAGGTACGTCTCAGGTCATTCACACCAGCATGGACAATGACGGAGTCATATTTGTACTTGCCTTGGAGTGACCTGAGTGCTTGTGGCGGATCCTAGCACCTGACAGGCAGCTCACCGTGACCTTCTCCTTGTTCAGCCTGGTGAGCGGGACGTCAGTGTGTTTGACGATAGAGTCACCTATTACAAGTGTATCAGGTGTGTTTTTTAGCCTTAAGGGCTGTGACTGTTCAGCACACTGGCTTTGTGAGCTATGTGTTGCACGTGTTTTGTTTTGGGGTAGCGGTTGCTTGGCTGTCTGCTTTGGAGGTCTCTGCTGCTTAGGCAGATTTTTATTTAGAGCCTCCGAGTATGTTTTTGTGTGTTTATGTGTTTGGTTTGCTGTCGTGGTAGGTCTATGTGAGACTGGAATTGTAGTGAGTGTGATTTCCTTCTCCTCCTGACAGGTTTCGCCAGTACTGAGTTGAGAGAGCTTAGCCTCCAGTTTGGCTATAAGGTTGCATCTCTCACATGTGTTGGAATTTGTTGGGAGGAGGAGAGGGTTGTCTGTGTACATGAGGCAGTTGTAACATTGCCTCAAGATTCCCAGATTCACCAGCTGGACCGGAGAGGAGATTGACAACTGACCATTGGACATGCTAGAATAGTATTGGGAATTCCTTTATAATTGAAAAAAAAGGGCCAGTGGGGAACAAGGTACTCAAGGGGAGTTTGTGAGGGTGTAGTGCTTTTAATTTTTTAGTGCTGACTTATATAATTGCTTTAGTGAGCAAGTGCCAGGTAACTTAAATGCAATGTGTTACAGGTAACTTAAATGCAAAAATGACAAACAGTAACTTTCTTTCAAGTGAAGCAAGGAAATAAGTACAGTAAGCAATGCAGATGTCACTAGGGATCCACAGAAGCGCTGAAAAGCCGCGCTTTAGGTGGAATTAGCGTTTCAGGGAAATAACAAGCAAACAAGCATACAAACAAAGCTAGATTCAGCAGGCCTGGATCTAGTCTATGCTACAGCAAACAAGGTATACCAATTTCAGTAAGAAACAGTTCAAATATGCAGGCACTATAAGCCTTTAACCAGAAATTCCCAGCTCAGAAGGGCAGAGTCCAGCCTCTCCTCCCACAAGAGTGCAGACCACGAACCTTCTTAATGTAAAATAACTGGCCTGAAGCCCAAGTGCTTAAACCAGAACTAATACACTTTTAGAATAACAGACACTGAGCCCTCAATCAGCAGTTCCCAACTTAGAAGGATGTAAGCTACCTGTCCTGCCACCACAGTGCAGGCCACAAACCTTCCTAATGTAAAACAACTGGTCTGAGCCCAAGTTCTTAATCCAAAAGACTTAGAATGATAGCTACACTTTAATCAAGTTACTACCAAGCAGTAATAAATACAATTGAATACTTTAAAGAATGCCTGGATTAGTGCTCAAGTTATACAAACAAAGCTAGATTCAGCAGGCCTGGATCTAGTCTATGCTACAGCAAACAAGGTGTATCAATTTAGTAAGAAACAGTTCAAATATGCAGGCACTATAAGCCTTTAACCAGAAATTCCCAGCTCAGAAGGGCAGAGTCCAGCCTCTCCTCCCACAAGAGTGCAGACCACGAACCTTCTTAATGTAAAATAACTGGCCTGAAGCCCAAGTGCTTAAACCAGAATTAATACACTTTTAGAATAACAAACACTGAGCCCTCAGTCAGCAATTCCCAACTTAGAAGGATATAAGCTACCTGTCCTGTCACTACAGTGCAGAGCACAAACCTTCTTAATGTAAAACAACTAGTCTGAAGCCCAAGTGCTTAAACTAAAAGGCTTAGAGTGAGTTACACCAAGCAGTAATAAATACAATTGAGTAATTTTAAGATGACGCAAAAGCAAAATAAAGTAGGAAGAAACACAAATACAGTAAAAGCAGATTTTTTTTTTTTTTTTTGAGTGAGCAAATGAGATGGGCCCAGGAGGAGTATCCAAGTGCAAATTTACCAGAGGGGCGGGCAGTTTCAAAGCCACCAAGATTAACACCAACACAAAAACAGGGAGGGTGGGCGAGAACCTACTGACAGAGTCACAGCTTCCAGCTAGATATTCCTCAATGCAACACAAACAAATTACTTTAAATCGTGTATTATTTGATAAAAGTGCAGATGAAAGTTACTTAGCTTCACTTAGGCGTTCAAGTTGATAGCATACAGGTCTTAACCGGCCAAAGCTCACAGTTTAAACAGAAGGTGATTCACTGTACCACTTGTATAAGATAGAAACTGAATATAATGAAGGAACTACCCCCACCTATCACTGGCTATGCAGGTTTTTAACAAGCCTTAACTGAAAATAAGACAGAAACTGAATACAATGAAGGAACTACCCCCACCTATCACTGGCTATGCAGGTTTTTAACAAGCCTTAACTGAAAATACCACAGGTACTACTGACAAACAGAGTCACAGCTTCCAGCTAGATATTCCTCAATGCAACACAAACAAATTACTTTAAATCGTGTATTATTTGATAAAAGTGCAGATAAAAGTTACTTAGCTTCACTTAGGCATTCAAGTTGATAGCATACAGGTCTTAACCGGTCAAAGCTCACAGTTTAAACAGTTCTTTGGAATCTAACAAAAGCTATGTCAAGAATCTCAATGGCAACACCCAGATCTGCTCTGAGTTACAGCACAACGGCATGAAAATTACAGAATAAACTGATATTGTCAACATCCAACATGGCAGATAGGTTCAGTGATAACTTTACCCCCCTCTCACCCCCTAAAGGGCCAATATCTATACAGGAAGAATGCAGAGTCCCTGTAATCACATCTATGCAGGTAAAAGCTGCACTCTCTAAAACCAAAAACACAGCATCCATGGGACTGGACAACATCCCATGCTGTACTTTATCTGAACTTCAGAACAAACTAGCTCTCCACCTAAGCACCATGTTCAATCATATTCTCACATCAGGCTTTGTGCCCACTGAATGGTACACAGCAACAGTTATCACACTCCACAAAGGGGGAGCCACCACTGATCCTGGGAACTATTGCCTATTAGCCTGATGAGCCTGTTCTGCAAGGCCATAGAACGTATCATCATGGAACTCATAAACAAAGACATTGGTAACCTCCAAACTCTGGACCCCACCCAGTTTGGGTTTGTGAAAGGCAGATCATGCCTTCTGAATCTGATCGACTTCTTTGAGGCAGTCACCACAGCCGTAGATGAGGGTAAGGTGGTTCACACAACCTATCTTGACCTCGCCAAGGCTTTCAGCACCACCCCCCATTCTGGAATTATAGCTAAACTCACTAAACTAGGTATAAATCCTTGTGTCACAAGATGGGTTGCCAACTGGCTCACTGACAGAACCCACACTGTAAAGGTTGCAGACTCCAAATCTGACTTCAAACCAGTGACTAGTGGAGTACCACAGGGTTCAGTCCTGGGCCTCTCTTGTTTGGAATCTACTTCTCTGAAGTATAGGCAAACACAGAAGGCCTCTGGCTAACAAAGTTCACAGATGACTGCAAACTAGGAGCTATAGTCGATTCCCCAAATGATGTGAACATCCTAGAGACAGATGCCTGGTGTCAGAGGCATGGCCTCAAGCTCAATGCCAAAAAGTGCATTGTCATCCCCTTTGGTAAAAACTCTGTACCCATGAACTTCCACATAAACAGCAGTCTACTTAATGCCGAAAGTGTGATAAGAGACCTTGGGACCTAGGTGGACAGTAGTCTGTCCTTTTATAATCACATCACCACAGTTGTCAGGAAATCCTTCTATGTGGCACACCTCATCACAAAAGGGTTCTCATCCAGGAAAAAAGAGGTCATTGTTCCCCTCTGCTCAGCACTCATTAGACCCATTATATAGTACAATGCCCCTTTTGGAATGTACCTCACAAGACGCCTGCAGCAGCTGGAAAGGCCACAGAAGTATGTCACAAAGAGGATTACTGGCCTCAAACAGATGTCTTACACTGACCGTCTCAAAAAACTCCAGCTTTACTCTGTAGCATATTGCCTACTACGAGGAGATCTCTGCCTAACATATAAAGCTATGTTAAACCCAGAGCTGTTGGACATGCTACACCTAAAGAAATCCCAATCCCTCCGAGCTACATGCTCTAGGGACCTGAACCTTGTCACCACAATAAACAGGACATGCTGGAGGGATAAATTCCTGTCCCAGAGACTTCCTATATTCTGGAACAAACTACCCATCTATGTCAAGCAAAGTTCCTCATTAGCACTCATCAAGAAAAATCTTGATGAGTGGATGGGAAATAGGAAATACACCCTGGGGATCACTTCTGTGGCTCTGCTCAACAGGGGCATGGGAAATTAACTTTCTTGGGTGGTGTAAGCCAGGGAACCTTGTTGGCTAGGCTTACTTAGGCCCTTGGACCAATAGCCTAGTACCTACCTATGAACCTATGAAACAAAAACCTTGATTTTCCACTTACAATCATGTTAACCAAAAGAAATTGCATGCGTCTTATTTTCAAGTACCTCTGTATCACATGACTCTTTACAATGTCAAAGCACACTGACAATATAAAATCAAAAAAACAAGACAAGACTTCCTGCTTTTTATTATATGTAAAATTAACCACAGATAAGAACATCTAATGACTTCCACTTCATTTCCTTCCATATGCAGCTAGCTGTAAGTTTTCAACTGCTACATATTTAGTTATACAAACTGACAAAATATTTCAGTTTTTTTTTACATATACAGTTAATGTCGTGTAGCACCCAAGAACTAAAGCCATAGCTACTGGGATATATTTTGGAACATCTAGCATCTAAGAACTGAATGGGAATAGCAGCCTTTCAATATCCATGCAGAGAACAGCATAGTATTCAGTCATATTTTTGATTCCAGTGCAAAAAAGGTTACTGATGACAAAGATGTTATAAATTAAGAGGTCTTTTTTCTGATTTTATATATGTGCATGTGTGTTCGTTTCTGAGAAAATATATAACTGTCTTAATGGACACAGTCAAAGTGATAAATGTATTGTCTTCACCTTTTCAGATTTGCATACAATCCATACCTTTGGCTTCAGATGCTTATATTTGCCATTCAGGAAATTAACATTGATCGGCATCTTTTATCCAACATCACTTTAGGATTTAGAATATTTGATGACTGTTCTATGGAAGCAACATCAATGCAAGGTGCCTTCTGGATGCTTTCAGGTCTGGAAAATCCCATTCCAAACTACAGATGTGACAAAATGTCAAGGTTAGCAGCAGTACTTGGAGGATCTCTGTCATCAACTTCTATCCCCCTGGCACATATTCTGGGGCTGTACAGGTACCCACAGGTGATTTTTCTTATATATTTAAAGGAAACAGAGATAGTCATTCAAGACTAAATAGGGTGAAAATCCATGATTTCAAACTACCTTTCTTGGTAACAGAATCGGTTTGATTGATCGGGTCACTCAGACACCAGGAAACATTCTGCAAACACTACTAAGGCTATAGGTTTGTTTCAGTGACACAGAAAAAGCCATGACGGCCTTCTCATTAAGTGTGTTTGGGAGGAGGTCAATGTATTCCACATGGTGATGTAGTGCACTATTGTGACACAGCAGAGGGGAACTAGGGCAATGAAACAAAAATGCCTTGATAGATTCCACATGGAATGATGCAGGCAACTGTTTGGATAGAACTGCTAGCTGCGACTAGAGTTTTCTTTATATTGACTTGTGTATATGTCAGACGCCCCTAGCTAGTGGGATGGAGTCCACATGTTCATCCTCTGAATACATAATTTAAGATTACCCACGAGTCCTCATTCGGAGGGTTATGTTTCTCCTATCTGGCTGTGTAAGAGGCAAACACCTCCACAGCTCTATAAGTGGATGTTAGGGTTTCAGACAGAGACACAAAGCATTTGCATGGCTGAGTGGATGACGTTTGCCACCAGACAGCTCTTGCCATGGTCCCAGGTAAAATTGGTTAAGGGAATAAATGGACATGTTTAATTTGAGGAAAGCATGGTGATCAGTAAGCACAGAAAAAAAGAGCACATAGAAAAATAATAACGTCACACCAGATTTCAATGGTACTCATTGTTTAGGACTGGAGTGAGGCATTTAATGTGGGGAGATGAACACAGAACCTGGGAGCTGTCATTCTTCTGGCAATCAGTTGATGTCCCGAGCTTCGGAGACAGCTAGTAAAATGATGACAGGATATCAATGCTGTCCCCATGCATTGGCTTAAAATACCAAGTGATAATCCTGGTGTCCATTAACGGTTGTACATGCATGAGGTTTCCTCCTTGCCCTCTTCCCCAGGGGTTAGGGGCGTTGACTGTGACACACTTCATCCTAAGCAAAAGAGATGCATGAAAATATCTCATGTAATTCTATGCAAAACATGCATATTCAATTCACTTTTTTACTGTTGCCATATAAATTCTGCTGTGATCACAAAATTAAATTGTAGTTCGAATGGCAAGGACTGATTTGCTGAAGTATCAAATATTTTGATGTAAAATACCTAACACACTAACAGCTTTGGGGGTACCTTGTAAGGTGGGAGGCTACATTGGGGGCTACATGACCAAACAACTGTTTGGCACAAAAATGAAAGCAGTTAACTGCAATTTCACAAGAAATCAGCAAACACTGAAGCTCATTGTAAGAAGACAATACTTTAACAGTGGGGATTTAACCATATGGGTTAACATAACCAATATGTGGGGATACACACTCAGAATCCCGGTACTTAAATTTCAGGTGCACTGTACCTTTGAGTAAGGAGAATTTTCCAAAAAAAAAAACACAATCTCATTTTTTTACATAATAAAACAGTAACTGTAGGCATTTATCAGTGTTGAAGAGTTGTGTCTTAAAAGTCTATCTAGCTCATAAATTGAAAATACTGAATTTAACATCAGGCTATTGCAAGACAGAACCACAAGAAACCTAATAATGGTACCTACGAAACACTGCAATGAGATTAAGTGGAACACTTTTGTGATGCTAGGCAAGCAGACTGGCTCTTAAGTCCTAACAGATGTGGTCAAAAACTGACTTCCATATCAAAATCCAGATTAAACTTTCAAGCAGTATGGTGGTGCATATGACAGTAAACTACCACTGCCCTCAAAAGCCAAACAACCAAATGCAGTTGTTGTTTCAAGGGTGATTTGCCAGAGTTTTGGAAGTTGTCTTATTATTATTCTGCTAATTTGTGTTTCTTTGATTGTTCCTGTGATGATGTGAGGTATTGCCAGCTATGCCAGGAGTAGAGCAGTGCATGTGTAACATATGCCAGCATAGCTAGCTGGAGTTTTGTAAAGAATTAAATGTCATTTGTATATCAAAACTGATTTGTACAAGTGCTTGTGTTGAAAATGCATTTGTAAAGCTGAGTGTATTAAATATGTACCAACAATGGGTCTTGCTGGACAGAAAAGAAATACACTTGTATGTTAGACTGTATTGTAATTGTTGAAATGAATATATTGTAACAGAGTATACTGGCAACAGAAGAGGTTAATCTCAGTCCAGCTAACTTTGAAAAATAGTCGGAAATTAAACTACCTGTTTTAGGCCATAAGGATTGTATCTTACAGTTCTGATTGCAGCCAGAGACAAAATGTCTATCAAAACCAGGACTAGAAATCCTACTGTATTGTCCTTAGGGGTGAACTAATTGCCACCCTGGAAGAGTGAAAGTTTTGAAATTGTTTTATAGCTTCCGGATGCTATAACACATCTCAGCAAAGCTGTGTGTGTATGATAACAGATATGTGCTAAATTCTTTTTCAGTTTCTACCAAAGGGGGTATTATGGGAACTAGAGTCAGATAACCAGATTTATGTGATGTCATTCTGTGATCCAGCACTGAAATTATGCTTTAATACTAGATGAGACAGAAGTCTCAGTGCAGTCTGTTTTGAAACCTGACAAAGAAGGATCACTCACTCAATTCATCTAGCCTTGCTTTAATAAGTAACCAGGGAATAGTGAATCTTTCTATCTGTGTTATTTTTAATATTTCCTGTGATTGAAACTCTGGTCTTTATTGTAATTGTCCATGTTCTTTTTTTTATTAAATATATTTACACTTTTCATCTTTCATGGAATATTTTAAACTTTGAAAGTATTTATATTTATTGTGTGACACTGGGGACACTCCTGAAAGCCTCGCTGCATTGGTCAAACAATACAATTTGTATTAGTATTAGTTTTACTCAGTATAACTGAGTACTCTTATAAGAGCCTTAATGTAGCTGGCTGGTGGTAGTGAATTTACCTTACCGTTTGGGCCAAGGGGTCAGAGTTAGCAAATCTGTGCCATCCTTTCCCAGGTGTGTGTGTGTGTGTGTGTGTGTGTGTGTGTGTGTGTGTGTGTGTGTGTGTGTGTGTGTGTGTGTGTGTGTGTGTGTGTGTGTGTGTATGCCTGCATCAGCTACTTGGAGCAGGGACACAGTGCACTAGTTTTACAGAGAGGGTGGTGAAGGACTTGGCTTAGAACACTCAGCTGAGGACTCAGCTCTCTACACCTGTGTCAATGGGGAGTCTTACTGGGGGCCTGGACAGAGACAGGGAAACCCAGCCCCCAGACTGAGCATGCTCCCTGTGTGCTTTTAAGGGAAATTGTTCTTGGTGCAGAGACCTGCATCTGGAAATACTATGTTTATCTATTTTTTGTTCCAAGTGAACATCCCTCACTAGTGTCAGTAGTGAGGATTCAAGCTCTTTGATTACTGGCCCAGAGAAGGGACATTACATTTCTATTACACTGAGCAGAAGCAGCTCAAAGGACAGGCTCATTATCAGGAATTGGAGAGATTTAGGAGGTCTAAATGTAAAGTGTTTCACTCAGTATAAAGGGTTGAAGTGCTGAGTTTAAATAGCAGTTTGGGTGCTCGGGAAGCCTGATGCACAGTAGTATGTTGCGGCAATTCCTGGCTCACTTCTTCTTAGAGAAAGGGTAGGTCTCCAGCCTCCTGTGTGGCACTCCAGTGGTGATGGTGCATATGCTGTCATCTCTCAAAAGTATGCAGTATGAATTCAGAATGCATGGGGGCTGGAGGGAATTGGTACTGCATGTAGTGATATGCATATCATCGGTAGGTCCACCCAGTATTGGTTAAACAAAATTTACATGTCACTGGGGATGTTGCCATAGTTGGACTTTCTGGTTTCCAGTCCATCTACCTCCCCCTGGCACTTGCTGTTAAGAGGTCTCCCATGTTTCCTCCTTGAGGTAAGCTCTTAGTCAATCATGAAATTCAGAAAGGAATCAGGGAGAGGTCAAAGTGGAAAACCAAGGAGAGACTTCCAGACATAGGCCGGTGGCCAATACCATTAACAGCAATGAGGAATAAAAACATCTGTGTGAATAATTCTATAAAATGGGACCCTGGCTATTTCTCACTTCAGCATTCTTTGTCAAGAATTGAGAATGGGATTTGAAAAAAATGCTCTACATTTTTAGTTTACCTTTTCTAGCTGGGAGAGGCCAACCATGTGTCTGTATGGCTATTTTTACAGAGTAAACGCTCTTCTAAACCTGTCCTAGCTTCAGATGTATTTATTCAATGCCTAGAAAAAGCCTGTTTTTAAAATTGGTACCTTAACACATGCATTTGCCATTCTAATTTTTTTATCTAGTGACACAATATGCTATTATATCTATATGAACATATACTGGTACTCCTTATGGAAGAGACAATATTTTATACATGACAGCAATAAATCTACTGACAAGGTATAATGAAAAAGTAAAATAAGTGATACAATATATTAATTTTAATATTGTCTATAACAAGACATGAAAAGGTAGATGCTCTTCAGAATAATAAAGTACTAGAAGTTGACTGCATTTAAGAAACAATTAGTTAAGAAATATCTTCCTTAAAAGGTGAGGGTTTGAATCTCACCGTGGGTTATTGGCTAGGCATAAAATGGCCCTTCAAGACAGTTAGCCTAGTATACATCTATGAATTTACGAAAGCTGAGGAATACATAAGCAGAAGCAATAACAGTATAAGCATAGTCAGCAAATCTAAGAGTCCCCAAAGAACACATAAAAGCATCACATCTCAGTTAAAGAAAAGCATACAAACAAAAATGTTTCAGAGATAGTTGGCCTGTAGCTAGAGTATAGGGCCACCAAACCTCTCAACCATACCGAATTACTCGTTTTGTACCGAGTTTTGGGGTCCAAATGAAGGGGTGCCACGATTCCCGAGTGGCACCCCTTCATTTCCGATTTTTTTCTTTTGGTTTGCTTAATGTTTTCAAATATTGCGCTGTTGAGCTGACGTCATCACGTGCGCGATGATGTCAGCTCCGTCAGGGCTGTCAGCCAGTCAGAATTGAGCTCCTGTAGCTCACGTCATCATTTCCGGCTCATTTGGATTACTTGTTTGGTTTGGATATGCGAGCGGGAAAAAAGAACTCATCTAGATTACTTGCTATCATTGAGGAAGCAATTTTGTGGATTACTTGCTCATTTTGGGCCAGAATTATCATTGAGGAAGCAGCATCATCATATTTATTACAAGCATTGGATTTCTGTGGTCGTTGTATAAAGCAAGTATTATTGGGGAAGCAGCAGCTTGGCCCGGGAGCTGCACTCGTTGAATCATGGATCAATTAACTTGTAAGTGCACATATCAAGGGACGAGAGATTGCTGCTCTGTTGAGTTAAGTAATTCTTTAGTGAGAATGGTGTGTGTTTGTGTGTGTGTGTGTGTGTGTGTGTGTGTGTGTGTGTGTGTGTGTGTGTGTGTGTGTGTGTGTGTGTGTGTGTGTGTGTGCGTGTGTGTGTGTGCTTTGGCTGAGTTTAGTAATGCTTACGTTTTAGCTGTCTGTAGAGTTAAGTAATTCTTTAGTGAGAACGGTGTGTGTGGGTGCGCACTTTAGCTGAGTTCAGTAATGCTTCCCTTTTAGCTGCTTTGTAGAGTTAAGTAATTCTTTAGCGAGAATGGTTTGTGTGTGTGTGTGTGTGTGTGTGTGTGTGTGTGTGTGTGTGTGTGTGTGTGTGTGTGTGTGTGTAGAGTTCAGTAATGCTTTAGCTGTAGGTTTAGCTGCTCTAGTATGTACAGAGTTAAGTAATGCTTTAGTGAAATGGAGTGTGAACCTATTAGCCAGCATATACATTCTTAGAAAGGTAGTATAGCCTGTTGGAATTGAGCAACTGAGCTGAAGTGAATGCATTTCTTGCTGTTTAGAAGCAGGAATGGTGCTGCTGGTTCAACGAACAAGCTGCAAGGTGATTGCTGCACTGTAGTGTGTGTGAAAGGAACCCTGAGGACTTTGCAGATTTCTGGAAACAAGCCCCAGGGCTGCAGAATGTGGAAACAGCGGTATTTAATTTCTTATGCTGTGGCTGAAATGATTCTAATGATTATACTGTGAAACACAACAGAGGTATTTATTATGTTGTGGTTGAACTTCTGGAAACAAGCCCTGAGGTATTTATTAAGCTGAATGAAGGCTGTATTATGCTGAACTGAAGGCTGTATTTATGCTGAACTGAAATTTATTATGCTGAACTGAAGGCTGTATTTATTATGCTGAAGTGAAATTTATTCTGACCTGAAGGTTTGTGTGTGTGTGTGTGTGTGTGTGTGTGTGTGTGTGTGTGTGTGTGTGTGTGTGTGTGTGTGTGTCTGTGTGTGTGTGTGTGTGTGTGTGTGTGTGTGTGTGTGTATACATTAGTGTTTATGGTAAATGGGGTGCAATAGCCAGGTAATTGGACATTGGAATGGCTGCAGACAGTGCAGGGGGACTCTGGTGCCATATTTTGGTTGTCTGTTCTTCAGTTTGCATTTAAAAGTGGTATCCCACAATTCCATTGGAATGGGCGGGGTTCTGTAAATATGTATGCAAATTTTATGTTAAGCAGCCTACAGATTTGTACCTATTTTTTATGGGCCTTGTCCAGATTTTTGATGTTTCCAGGTTGAGAGGTATGAGGGCCACAGCCATTTACAACAACTGTACTAGTGCTCTTGATATAACCACATATAAACTTAAAGTATCACTGTGGCACATGGTAAAATATAAAGTTTACTAAATGCGCCAGACCACATAATATCTAGATGACTTTAAAAATATAAAAGATAAATAATAAAATCTACTTCCAGCCAATGAAAAATGCACACTTTGAAATATCTAAATATCTAAATTCAGAACTGCCATACCGGATAAGAATAAAACAACACATCTTACCAAGAGAATTGCTATAACAAGGAACACGGAATTTTCTGATATAGACAAGGAAATGAAGTTACATGATAATATAAATAAGCAGCTCATGAACTATGACAAAGGCATTTCTGTCATTTGTGGTATAAGACATACTTGAATATGTTGCAAAGCTACTAAAATGCTAGAAATACAAGCTGAAAGACAGAAGGATGTAAAGCAGATAGAAATGGAATAACCGATATTAATAAAATGTGTGATAAAAAAAAAAGAAAGAGAGAGAAGGCAACGAATCAAAGTTGATGTGTAAATGAAGCAGACAGCAGGAAAAGAAATAGGCTAGTGTGGAGGTACTGTGAAGGAAACTACAAACAAAGGGCTAACCCGAAATAAATGTGAAAGAAGTGTGCTCTTTCCAAAAAGATAAATCATTCTGCAAAAGTATGTGAAAATAACAGTAATGATGATAAACCAAACTGTGGAAAGAAGAAGGAGGACAGATCAATACAAATAAAAGAGATGGTATTATATTCAAACTAGGCATTATACAGAAAATAAGGACAAAGAAAATGAGTAACATCTGTATGTGCACACAATAAATGGGAATGACAAAAATACAGTAACAAAGATGATGGTAAGTATAATGAATGCTAAGGAAAAAATGCTCATGTTAGTCTGTTAACAGAAGTATCCAAATCTAATTGGCACTTACAAAAAGGTTAAGCCCTCAGCTTAAGGTGTAGAAAACAACTACAGAAATATAAAGTCTCCAATAACAGATATTCAAAGCAATAGTTATAGACTAAAAGTGCAATCAAATAATTGCAATTATGCTTTAAAACCATTTTATCTTCAGGCTTTGTCCTACATTTCACTAGTAATCATAAACTCATACTCTGGGATAGCTGTACCTTGCTGCATGGAAAATCACTAAGCTACAACAAAGTTTTATGACCATAGTTTGAGTGTCAATCACTACTATTTCAGTGTTCTCCCTGGCACTGAGATACATGCATTAAATTAATTAATTCACCCCTCTACAGAAAGTTCCCTTTAGGACAAAAAGCATTTTAATAAAGGATGTAGATGAAGTCCCTTAAGCCATCTTACAGCTGAATCAGTAGAGGGCATTGTGACACCCCAACACTGACTCAATAATCAAGGAGCCTCAATTCCCCCCACTGGTAACAGCTAGGGAATGTACACACTGGGAGGATAACACGTATACATACAGTAAAGTGCAGTTTCCCTTAAGAGCACACAGAGATCACAGTCAGTCTGGGGCTGGTTTCTCCCTCTTTCTCCAGATCCCCAATAAGACTCTCCACTGGCACAGCTATAGGGTTAAGATCTCAGCTAAGCAGCCAAGCCAAGACCTCCAGCACTCTCTCTGTCCAACCAGTGCTTCATGTCCCTGACAAAGTAGCTGACACACTCACACTTTGAGATTTGATTTATATACAAAAAACACACACACACACACACACACACACACACACACACACACACACACACACACTCACACACACACACACACACACTCACACACACCTGTGGAAGGCTGGCCCAGGTTTACTAGCTATACACCCTTCTGCCCAGACAATAAGGTAGTTTCCACTGCCACCAGCCCCTACTTATCAGCTACTATAAGGCCCTTACAAAGGCTGTCCAATCCTACTGTGTAACATTACTATTATCCAAATGATAGTCTGACCAAAACTTAAAAGGCTATTTAGGAGTGGCCTGTACAGTGTCATCAAATACATATGCAAGTACTGTAAGAACTTAAATATGTCTCACAAATATCAGCCACAAAGTTAGGTTTAAATGTATTTAATAATAAAAGAACAAGACAATACTCAGTTAATCAACACAGAAACTTCAAAATTCAAAATCACAGGAAATATTTTAAAGCAACATTGCAGGACAGTCTCAAATTACTACAGAAAACATCTAAACTAATCTTTACTATATTCCTATCTGAATCTGAAAGATATACTATGCACTAAATCTTACTTACAGAGCAAGGCAAGTGCAGATGATGATGATGAGTTGATGTTTCCAGGTCTAAGACAAAATACAAAATGCCCAGTCTCTCTATGAGAGAGTTCTTAAATTAATATCAGATATTACTGATGGGTTAGCTTGGATGACATCTCTTTTTTTCACCTGACTTAAGTTCCCAAGCTAAACAGAAACTGACAGAATTTAACATCTCTGTGTGAAAAATACATATCTCTCAAATCTTTGGAAATCATAAAACAATAAAACCCTTTTGCATTTTAAACCTAGTAATTACTTCTCTCCAAGACAATACAAAAACTTCTAGCTCCCGACATTGTGCCTGCTGCACTGAAACTGAGAGATAACTTCTCTTGTTTATGGCCCAGCTATAAAGTAACTTAACCTCAACTATTCTTAACTTTTGCAAGTTAACCTTTTTATGTTCTAGTTTCTACTTTTAAAACATACATCTGCACAGTTATATAGATTACATGCATTTCTGTTCTACGTCAGCAGGGTATGCTGTGGTTGCATCTTAGAGCATACAGTTCTGTATAAATCATATCAATATTCAGAAATGACATTGAATTATTTACAAAATCCCAGGTAGCTGGGCTGGCAGTATTACATTCTCCCCCGCCTCGAAAACTCAAGCTAGGTTTTCAAATGACCCTTCAGAAATGTTGCTTGAGAGGGTTAAGCCTATGTGGGAATACCTTACCCCATTCCCTGTCTTGAGATCCCATTTGCATTGGCATTGCTAACCCCACTGTGGTGCTATACTGACATATATGCTTGCAACCCTAGGCTCCAACTTAGTAACTTGGCATTTTGCTGGCGGGCTCGATGTAGCCATGTTAAGGGAGTGTGGTCTGTAACTACAGTGCATTTCCTTCCATACAGACAAGGCTGAAGTTTCTGCAATGCCCACACTATGGATAGGCATTCCTTTTCTACAGCTGCATAGCATTCTCCCCTGTTTGTAGCCTAGGACTGAGATATACCACTGGGTGCTCTTCTCCCTCTGAGGAAACCTGGCTAAGTATAGCTCCCACCCCATGGTTTGAAGCATCCACTGCACAACAAATTATTTGCTGAAATCTGGACTGGCTAAAACAGGGGGTCCTCCCAAATCTCCTTTAAGCTTCTGGAATGCCTGCTCATATACTGTGTCCCACACTACCTTATCTGGCTTGTTTTTCCTTGTCAGGTCTGTGAGGCGAGCAGCTATATTTGGGGACAAATTTTCTGTAATATCCTGCTGACCCTAAGAATGCCCTCACCTGCTTTTTGGTAACAGGGACAGGCAATGACTAAATGGCTTCCACTTTGGCAGGTTCTGGCCTGATCTTACCACTCCACACTCTATGTCCCAGGTAGGAAATCTCTGCCATACCCACCTGACATTTGCTGGGCTTAATGGTCAACCCTGCCTTCTGTAGTCTGCCCAGCACCTCCCTGACATGCTGAAGGTGCTCTTGCCAGGAATGGCTTTAGATGGCAATATCATCTAGGTGAGCAAGGACAAAACCTCCTGCTCCTACTAGGATATGATCTGCCAGTCTCTGGAAAGTCACTGGGGCATTTTTCATCCCAAAGGGTGTCTTTGTGAACTCATACAAGCCACAAGGAGTCATGAAGGCTGACCTCTCTCTCTAGCACTGGGAGTCAAGGGCACCTGCCAGTAACCCTTGGTAAATCAATAGTGGTAAGATACTTAGCCCCACCCAGTTGGTCTAGGGCTTCATCTGTCCTAGGCATGGGATAAGTATCTGACTCTGTGTGACTATTTAATTTCCTGTAGTCTACACACAACCTGGTGCTGCCATCCTTCTTTGGTAGCAGCACCACTGGGGAGGCCCAGGGACTGCTGGACTCCAGAATTACCCCTAGTTCCAACATTTCCTGTATCTCCTCCTTCAGAGAATCTGACTCTCTCAGGTACCCTATAAGGGCCTGCGTAATAGGCCTTTGGAGTCCTGTATCCACATGGTGCTGCACCAGGTGGGTGCACCCTGGTTTCCCAGGGAACATTCCTCCACACTCCTGTAACACTGCTTGGATTTCTCAAACCTGGGCAGGGGGTTGCTGCTGGGACATTGCTACCCCTTCCACTGAGGTGTCAGTCCAAGCCTTACTGAGGAGATCAGTCACCAGATCCCCCTCAGACTCCTCCTGCCATCCACTGCAAATACTCAGCACAAGGGTCTCCCTATCATGGTTTGTTTTCATCATGTTAACATGGTACAATTTGTGCCCCTGCCTCCTGCCTAGCAGTTTTACCATATAGTTAACATCACTGACCTTCCTTACCACCTTGTAGGATCCCTTCCAGGCTGCTTACAGCTTGTTGTGTCTGACAGGAATGAGAACCATCACCTACTTCCCTACAGCATAATCTCTAGCTCAAGCATTTCTGTCATACCAGACCTTTCTCTGCTGTTGGGCTTCTGTGAGGTTCTCCTGGGGCACGTCCATGCATTCCCTGAGCCTTATCCTGAAGTTTAGGACATATGCCACAACAGAATCCATGTGGGATTCACATTTACCTCCACACAGTCAGAGTTTCTTTTGGGAAACCTACCCTGCTGAAAATCTCTAACAAAACATTTGCCACCTTTTCTGCCTCAATGGAGGACAAAGCCACTGCTTCAGGGTATCTGGTAGTGTAATCTACCACTAGGATATACTTTTTCCCTGTGGAACTTGGTGTACTCAGAGGCCCCACAATATCCATAGCTACCCTCTGAAATAGCTCCTCAAGCACAAGAAAAGGCACCAAAGGAGCCCTCACCTTGTCTCCTGCCTTGTCTACCTTTTGGCACTGCTCACAGGTCCTGCAGTACCCTGTTACATCTCTAGACATCCCAGGCCAATGAAAGTTCTGCATAATACATCTCTTTGTATGTTTTATGCCCATATGACCTGCAAAGGAAATATCATGGGCTATGGCTAGAAGTGCCAGACAGTAGGCTCTGGGCATACCAACTTCTGTATTATCTCATCCTCTAGCCCTCCCTCAGGGGTCCACTCTCTATACACTAACCCTTTGTCCTTTTCTAATTTCTCCAAATCTTTTGGGTTTCTAATACCATGATGGGAATGGACTCCATTCCTAAGTCAAAGTATGATTAAAGTTCATGAAATTAGTACTGTTTCAATCTTTGATGTCAGCCAAAAGTGCTCTTCGCAGCACCTGCAATGTGTCTAGTAATGACTCCTTCTGCAATTCGTATGGGATTACATGGATTGGTAACATATCTAAATATGATTGTAGATTCTTTTTTATAAGACCCATTGCTCCTACTACTATTGGAGCTGTCTGGGTATCTTTCTCCCACATTGCTCTCCTTTCTGCCTGCAGATCCTGGTATTTTATGACTTTGTGCCTCTCTGTATGCAAGACACTATAGTCACTGGGCGTGGCAATCATAAAACAATAAAACACTTTTACATTTTAAACCTAGTAATTACTTCTCTCCAAGACAATACAAAAACTTCTACATCTAGACATTGTGTCTGCTACACTGAAACTGATAACTTCTTTGTCTATGTCCCAGCTTTAAAGTAACTTAACCTCAATTATTAAGTTTTGCAAGTTAACCCTTTTATGTTCTAGTTTCTACTGTTAAAACATACATTTGCACAGGTATATAGTTTATATGCATTTCTGTTCTATGTCAGCAGGGTATGCTGTGGTTACATCTTAGCTCAGTACATAACATACAGTTCTGTATGTGTCATGTCAATATTCACAAATAACATAGAATTATTTATACATTTCCAGGTAGCTGGGCTGGCAGTGTCACAGGCATCAAGGTAAAGAAAAACACAAATAGTGGCATTAACGAAACAGGAAACTTGCTTTCCTGTTAAACAGATGTATCAATTTGTTTTGAAGGCATGAAGAAGTTAAAGACTTACCAGGTCATGATAAACAGAGACCCTAGCATAACAGCTATGGTCCAGCCACAGGAGAGAATAACATTTCATCTTAGAAATAAAGCAGAATAAGCGTAAGAAAAAATAGGAGAGAGATTAAAATAAAGTTGCCTGTAGAAATGAGAATATGTGTCAGTAAGAAGGTATTCATAAAAGCAATTTACAAAGAGAGAGTTACAAAGCTAGAGAGAGTTTTACCCATTATAGGCTGAATAAATAAGTGGTCTCTCACAATTGTTCAGTCTTCTTGCTGGCCAAAAGAAATGGTGTTATGCTTGTCTCTGTCAGTTTGAGGTACACCATTTTGTACTCTGTGCATCCATTACACCGCTTCCCTTCCCTTTGTTAACTGAATAAGGTTTCTGAAATTCTCATAGAATCTCTTATCTGACTCTCTCCATTATTACAGAATCATCTATCTAAAGACCACTCCATCGCAAAAAGTATTTGAGATCTAATTTTAATCTCTCTCTATACACTCTGGGATTGTATAGCATTAATACCACACTGGCTCCATAGGTTCATAGGAGATTACTAGGCTAATTCCTTAACGGTCTCTACGAGCCTAGCCAATATAAAGTAATTTTACCCAATATATTGCCCCTAGGGCAGTGATGGTGAACCTATGACATGCATGTCAAAGATGATACATGCTATGACATTTTGGGTGATACATCACTGATCAATACCTGAGTTATCAAAGACACTGCTTTTGCATTCATTGCTCATGCGAAGTGCACTGAACTGTTTTGTGCTAGGAGCTTTTGACATACCAAACCCAAAAGCTTCACCATCACTGCCCTAGGGGCAAGTGGATGGCATGGATTTATGCCTGTGCATTGAGTATCTTGCAGATTGCCCCATCCGCGAGGGACATAGGCAGTAACCCATGTGTGAATTTGCGAGTCCCCATCCATTGATCCACATTACACTTGAAGAGGGTCAGGGAAGGGCTCTGCTTAATGTGAATAGGAAACCAGTTCAGAGAAAGGGCAATCTCTGTGACACATCTGTTTCTCCAGCATATTTTGTTTGAGTAAGTTTAGATCCCTATATTGGCTGACCCTCATGCTGTTTGACTTGTAGATGTTTAACAGCTCCATCAGGGCTGGATTTGTTAGTGCCTTGTAGGTCAGACATATAAAAATTGTTGGAGTGTACAGAACACAAAAGTCAAGTGCAGATGACCTACTGGAATTCATACATTTCTTGCATGAAACACAGGAGGGAAGAATATTATTAACTGGGGACTTACATTTACCAGAAACAGACTGGAATAATGTTGATTCAACAACATTAGTAAGGAAATTATTCACAAGATATATTCAGGAAAAAATTGCTTTAGATTGTAAAAAAAACGAACTACCAGGGGATGGAACATATGAGACATTGTTTGTGTTCCTAAAGAAATTACTGTTACTTCAAATCGAGTTTTACCACCATTGATGTGTAGTGATCATGGGGGTTATAAATGTTAATTTCTTGCTAGATAATGCTGCCAAACCAAAATCTAAACCACTGCATATAAGGTTAATTACAGATTATATGGAAGCAAAATAGTCACTATGTAAAATTAACTTGAGTATGTGTTCAGTGGAAAAAATGCAGATGTAATGTGGAAAGTTTTGAAAGAGAAATTGAGTGAAAAAAAATCAAAAAATGTTTAAAATCAGGATCTAGGCATACATCAGGGGAATATATTTCCATAAGAACAAGATATCTGATTAAGGCGAGAGACAAAAAAAATAGTAATGGAAGAGAAGTTGAACTACAACTTATAAACTGAAATAAGCTGGACAAACAGATTAAACATAGTGTGAGACAAGATCAAGAAAATGTTGAAGAAAATTTATATATGTTGAGCATAATAAGAAACCTTTTTATATATACATCAGGTGTGGAAGGAGTAAAGACATACAAACTGATAGCCTGTGTGCAGATTCTAAAATTTAGTCTCAGACACAATGATTATAGTTATATTTACAAAATCTTATGCAAAAGAGTTTGGCGCTACAAAAGGGGTGATAAGTTGTCCTAGTGATATTCAGGTAACCCCAGATACTAGAATCAAATTAGATTATATTGAAAAAGAACTACACAAACTGGATCCAAGCAAAGCACAGGGTGGTGATGGATTTTTTAACAATGACCTGAGAACATTTCATCAAGAACGTATGGTACCAATATACCTATTATTCACTAGGTCATATAAATATGGAGAGGTTCCTTAAGACTGGGGACATACACTTCTTAAACCGGTATTCAAGGGAAAGGGTAGTAGGACAAACCCAGAGTCATACAGACCCTTAAGTCTAATTTTATGTTGTGGAAAAATAATGGAGAAGGTAATATTGGATGAGTTGTTGTCAGAACTGGATGGGTTGGGACCTGAAACTATGTATCAGCATTCATATGTTGAAAATTGATCTATTACACCTGTAACATGATGTTCTCTAGCAATATAACAACAGCTATGAATGAAAAATTGCACTGTGATATAATTTATATAGATTTAACTTCAACATTTGACAGGGTCATGCACAAAACTCTGATCAATAAATTAGAACAACTAGGTTTTGATGTACTCTTGATAAGACGGATAGCTGCATGGCTTACAAATAGGACATAGCAAGTATCATACAGCAATTGGACAGGTGAAATCATTGGTTACTGTCAGGGTGTCCCAAAGGGCTCTTTCCTAGGCCTTTACTTGTTCAGATTGTATCTTTCAGGCCTAACCTTTTCACCTGAGGTGTTCTACTGTCTATATGCAGACAACCTGAAAATGGGTAAACTGATTACATGTGTTACAATAACTGCAGTGGTGGTGCTGTGGTAGCGTTGTCGCCTCACAGTAAGATGTTGTCCTGTTCAATTCTCAGTTAGAGCGCCTTCTGTGTGGAGATATGCGTGAATGGGCATACCTTCGTTGAAGGTTGTGCGTCAAGGCCGGCAACTCGGCACGTAAAAGTCTACTGCCAATCATTAGTGAACCAAAGTTCCGCTGTGACGACCCCTAACTGGGAAAAGCCAAAAGATACAACATTACATGCGTTACAAATAAGGCATATCTGCAAAATAACTTGACTAACTTGACCATTTGGACACAGGAGAATAATATGCTGATAAATACATCAAAAATTAAGCATATGAGATTTGGGATACATGAACTGAAAGCTGAATATTTAATACAGTATACAGTGATTGAAACTGTATATTCATTTAAGGACCTGGGTATATGGGTAGATCCAGCTATCAGTTTTTCTAATCATGTCAACCAGTTGGTTAATGATAGTTATATAGGCTGTATAAAAAAAATTAAGTCTAAGAAATCAAAAATGATGAAGTTCTTGTTTGTTAATTACATTAGTCCCAAACTTGAGTATGAAATAACAATACGGAAACTCTATAAGAAAGCAAGTGTGAGTAAACTGGAAAGAGTACAGCGGAAATTTAAGTGATTATGAAAGACTAAAATATCTGAACTTGTACAGTGTCTCTGATCTTATTCAGCTATATATGGCATTTCGAAACAACTACCTCTGGGAATGTTACCAAATTACATTAAAGCAAGTACTAATTTAGATATTTTTAAGAACAGCCTAGCTTCTTATTATAGAAACAAGTGTTTTGGTAAATTGGCAAGCTAGAAGGGCATTAATGTCCATGTTTGAAATATTTGTATGTATGTAGGTCACCCCTTAATAGTTGGTAGGAGGAAGAGTAAAGTGATAGGGATTTTAGTTTATCCACATAGTTCATGTCATTTACATCCAGTGTTTTCTTTGTGGGGAACCTCTGAGGTAACTCCAACTGCTATAAGTGCCTAGTTAAGTACATGTCAAATGGTGCATTGTACTTGATTACGGGTATAATAAGTGCTGAGCATAGCAGGACAATAATTTCCTTGGATCTGGATGCCACACCTTTACTTATAAGTTGTGCCACATAAAAGGATTTCCTCACCACTGTGGACACATGGCAGTCAAAGTTCAGGCTACTATCTACCTATATACTTAAATCTCTCACCTCTGAGTCTACTCTTAGGGGTGGGCTAATGATGTTGTAAACTGCAGGGGTATTAGATTGACCAAATGGTACAATAAATGGCCTCTTGCTAGATCTAAATTCACCCACTTCAGCTATGTGTCTTGTCCGTGAACCAATTGGCTATCCATCAGATGTAAGGATTTATGCCCAGTTTTGTATGTTTACTTGTAATATCTGAGTAGGGAATTGTGTTAAATGCTTTGGGCAGGTTGAGGTAGGTGGTATGTACTGTTTTACTAACATCCATGGCCTTACTGACTTTCACAATGAAGTTAACCAGTCATAAGACATGACCTGCACTTGACAAAGCCAAATTGGGTTGGGTCCAGTGTTTGGTGGTTTCCTATATTATTATTTATCAGGTCCATGATTATTATTTCTATGGCCTTACATATAAGACTGGTCAAACTTATGGGTCTGTAATTTCCCAGGTTAGTAGATGGTCTCCCTCTATTTAGAGTGGAGGACAGCAACAGTCATCCCTCTATCAGGACAAAGCCAGTCTAGAGGCTTTGGTTAAAAAGGGATCCTAATTGGCCTGATGACTCCTGATTTAAGCTGTTTAAGAGGTAACCTGGTATATCATCAGGGCCCATTGATGCCATGTCTTTAGCTTTAGAGTGTGTGGTGGCAACCTATTCTTTGGTGATAATTGGCAGTGGAGTGGTAGAGGGCATTTCCTGGGGGAGAAATAGGGGTGATTGGGAGGTAAAATTTAAGCTAAATTTGACAGCCAGCAGATTTGCTATATCATCTGGCTGAGAATAGGTGATGCCATCTACAATTAATTCTGCACATTGTTTGGTGTTGCCCTTAAAACTGCGGCTATAACTGAAAAATGCCTTATGGTTATCCTTGGCTTTGGAGGCTCAAAGTCTGCTTTCAGAGACTTGGCTAGTTCCCTAATTCACTTGTTTAAAACTTATGATGGACTTTTTTCTCCATTGTGCACATTCCCTCTTACTTCTTCACAGGATTTTCTTTCCTTTGTTGTACAATCCATAAATACCAGGGGTCCACCAGGGTGGCTTGTTTCTGTGGTTTCACATGGGTTTATTTTGGTTTGGTACTTCCACTTCTATGCAGTTTATATGGTCATACAGGGCTTTTGTGTACACCTTTGTGTAGGTTTGTGTTTTTTCTGGATTTGGCAAAGCTTGGAAACTAGCTATGCCATTCCTTAATGGGAGTAATTTACCTTAGAGAAGGTCTTAAAGTTTCTGGGGTTAGGTGGGGGGGCTAGTTTTACCTTTATTTCAAGTGAAACCACTTTGTGATCTGATCTTAGCAGTGAGGACATCACACTGGGGGGAGGGGTGCAGCACTCCCACATATTTCTGAGTACCAAATCTAGGATATTTGTTTCCTTAGTAGGAGTGCAGACTAGCTGCTCCAGGGCATGTGAATTTACAAAGTCAAGAAATCTTTGGGCCTGCATGTTAGTGGTCATGTATTCATCCCAATTAATGGAGGGGTAGTTAAAATCATCTATGAGTATGATATTGGGCTGGATGATGAGTGATTCTAGTAACCCTAGGTATGAATATTGGGTTTCCGAGTTCATGGCGGGGGAACCAGTGGCTAACAAGAATATGCTAGTGGATTTTTCCCATGGTTAGTTGTATATGGAGTAGCCCAAGCATGTCATATTGTTTGACCAACCTTGAGGTGTTTATCCTTTAAATAGATACATCACCGCCTTTAGCTCTTTCATGTTCAGTGGGTGGTCAGACTGTATGACAAGCATTATAGCCATGGACTGCCAGAGTGCTTTCCATGGCTTTGAGCCATGTTTCAGCAACTGCAAAGATGTCAACATTCTCCAGGGTAAAGACAGCTTCCAGGCAGTGAAGTTTCTCGTTGAGGCTCCTAGCATTAAGCAGTAACACCTTTAGCTTGCCATGAGTAGCTTTTGTTATGTTGGAAGGTTTGTCTGTTTGGCAATGCCTAAAAAACACACTATAGAGGTGGATAATGCTTTGGCCAATATCCCAAAGCCTAGAGGTTACAGGGGAAAGCCATACCTGGCAAAGTAGCATGGCCTGTCAACCATGTCTTCCCAGGTTGACAAGAATTGGACCCCATTGGATTGACACCAGTAGCTAACCAATTATTAAAGTCCATCATTTTCTGCTGGTATTCTGGCATCACAGTAGAATGCTGCTCAGCACTACAATCATACCTACCCATGAGAGATTCTAAGAGCTTAATCGTGTTTCTCTTCATATAGTCCAAGGAAGTACATCTCAAGTCATTTATGTCCACATGGACAATGATTGAGTCATGCGTGATCTGGAGAATCCTGGCCCCTGTCAGGCATCTAACTGTAACCTTCCCCCCATCCAGCCTAATATGAGGTACATTAGTGTGTTACACAATGGAGTCTCCTATGACCAGAATATTCAGTTATGGAGTGTTTTGCCTTACAGGCTTGGTAGTTGAGGCACAATGAGATGTGGCTTTATGTGATGTGATGGGAGTTGTTTTGTTTGTGTACATGCAGAGTTTCTGAGGACTGAGCCTGAGAGGCCTTTGAGCTTTGGGTAAGTTGCATGTCAGCACCTCTGCATATGTGGGTCTGTGTGTGTGGTCCTTTGCAGGTACAGTGATTGATGTGTGCGAGTTGCTGACAACCCATCTGTTGCTTTCTAATGTCTTTGTGAACAGAGTCTAGTTTCCATTGTCAATGTGTAACTACATCTCACATGCTGTATTTGTCTGTTTGAGAATTAAGTAGTTATCAGTCCACATAAGGCAATTGTTACACTGCCTCAGGATACCCATGTCCACCAAACTGGATGCAGAAATAGCGGAAAAGTGTCCATCCATGGTTACAGGTCCTCATGTCTACTTGAAAGGAAAAAAGTGGAGGATAAGGGAAGGTGCTTACTTGGTGTAATCTGGAGCTAACATAGCCAGTGATGTTGCCTAGTGCCAAATAAGATGCTTTCTGAGCAGCAATAGTCCTGGATTCTATAATAAAGTAAATAGCACAGTAAAATTTCACAGTATAATTAAAATAAGCAATGTTTCCACATGTTTGTGTCTGTAGAGGGCACTGGCACAGCTCTGTGCAAATGTGCCAAATTTATACCAGCACTGGAAATAGAAAAAACTGACTACTGAGCCCTCTGGCCAATAAAACATCTACAATTAAAGCCCTTTTTTTGTGCCTCCTAACTCAGAGAGACTAAGTAAGCACATATCACCACTAAATGAATAATCCTAGTGCTCATAATGTCAAAGCACAGTAGGTGTGTCCAGAGAGTAATGCTACCACAAACAAAGCTGCAGATACAGCAGTGTACTTTAAACGGGTCTATATTAGATAAACAAAAGTTTATCTTACTGAATGATGACATTATCGAAAATCCTGGAACTCGAAACTGCAATAATGGGGGGTTGCACCCCCCACACCCCCCGCGAAATATATATTCCAATTCCAAGATCGCACTACAGTGAGGAAAGGGCAAATATTCCCATCTTCACTGTACTGCGATCTCACAATTCCGGTTCCGGGATTTTCGCTGATGTTAGTGTTTGGTGAGATAAACTTTTGTTTATCTAATATAGACCCCTTTAAACAGCCTATGAAAGTGTGATTATTCAGTAAAAATATTTTGCTTTGTTGAAATGAGCCAAGAAACCACTCAGCTGTGCAGAATTTATAAAGGCACTGAAAACAAGGTAAGCTGATTAATAAGCCCTCCAGTCAGTTAAAACTACATCCAGAAATATCTAGTGTGTTTCCCCAAACTATACAGACTAGCCTATATAGGTTCCTCAGCAAAGGATAGGGGAATGGAATATAAAACTGAAGGCACACAGAATGTGACCAAGTACAGATAAAACACTGGTAATGGCAGCAAATTGCAGAAATCAGAAGTTGAGAATTGAGGTAGAAGGGAAGATAGTGTAACAGGTTAATAGTTTCAAGTATTTGGAGGGCTGGTTGACAAGAAGGGAAGTCTGAATGAAGAGGTCAAAGCTAGAAACAGAGGGGCTGCAGCCATCTGGCCTACACTGTCAGGTGTAGTGTATGACATAAGAATGCCAAATAAGGTGAAAAGTAAGGTGCACAAAACAGGGGTGTGACTAGTGCTATTGTATGGTATAGAAACCTAAGCAGTAAAAGCAAAGCCGATGAGGAAGCTAGAGGTGATGGAAATTAAGTGCCTGACAAGGGTGGTAGGATGCACACTGTGGGACACATGACATGAGGACATAAGAGCAGAACCAAAGTAGCTAAAAATTGCAGAAATGGTCAAAGAGAACAGATTATGGTGGTTTGGGAAAATGTGCAGAAAAGCAGAAGACAATCTGCTGAAGATGATTTGAGACAGACAGGAAGAAGGTAAGAGGAAATGAAAGGCTCCAGCAAAGATATGGATGGACTGTGAGAGAAAAGATCTGAGACAAGCAGGCATAAGTGTCAAAGAAGACAGGAGTGTGGCACTGAATCAAGAGATTTGGAGACAAGTAACATGATACCCTAACCCCATGTAGAAAAATGGGAAAAAGGGGGTTGATGATGATGATGATGATGATACAGACCAGGTTACCACCCACTGACACTAGATCAGAAAAGACAAAGACCCAGAAATTCTCCATGTATTTAAGTATCACTCAAGAAACCAATTAACCAATGAAAATAGCATGTGAAATGTGTAGCCTTACCTAGGACCTGACATTACTTTTATGTCACTCTGTTAAGGGGTTCCTGTCAGGAAATTTGCTTTTTCCATTCTACAAGCATCTATTTGCAACCTGCCTTACCTTCCTGTGACTTTCTGTATACCTGCGTTGATGTCCTATCTCATTTTTGTTTTCTAGTTCTCCTCTGTTCTGGGTTTAATTCTGAGCTTCCCATTTGCTCTCCATCTGACAAATTTTGAAACCCATTGCACAGTGCCTGTTATACATTTTTTTTTATAATTTCAAAACTCCTTTATTACTGGATGCAAGTTAAAACAAAAGAACACAGTTTTTGCAGTAAGTTAGCCACAGTGACCCACTACTACTGCAGCCATTTTTTATACATCTGTGAGCTATCCAATTACTGGTGGTTACAAGATATTAATAGTTCACATTCCATAACCACACAAACAAAATTTCATTCTATCCAACTTTTAACCAAAATAAAAATCAGAAACCATGAAACATGTTAAAACATTTTGCAAGTATATATCCATGTGTTTAAACTGTTTTAAAACATTGTAGTGCATTCATGACATGAAAAGTTGACAAGTATAAACCCCAAATAAACATATAAGGTTGTCACTGTTTCAGATGGCCAAAAATATAATCCACCTTTTTAAATGTCCAAAGCTGGACTTCTTTATGGAAATGCTACATTTTTCAGGACAAGCCCTTTTATTTTTGGCAAAAGTATGGCTTGGAAAAGAGCCATTTATCTTGCTCGAAATCTGGTTGGAATAATATGCAAGTACCGTTCTTCATTATTAATATTCTTTCTACTTTTCCTCTGTTTTATTTTTTTTGTATTGTAAAATTTTCCTTGTCTGGATTCATTTGCCTGTATTTCTCTTCAAGTATCTTTGGTGCTGCTGTTTTTGTATTGATTAGTTTTGCTTTCTCCTTTGCATAAGTTTTACATCATATTAAATCTCTCTTTCCCGTGTCCATATTTCTTTTTCAGATGTCTCCTGATCTTCCTGCTTCTCCTTACTTTGGGGGCTCATTCCATCATGCTGTGATGTAACCTGTGTTAGAACTTCTACACCAAATCCTTCATTTCACAGCCACTCCATAACTTCAACTTCTTTAACTTCTACATTACTGATCTTCTTTTCTACATTCCCTCTGTGATATTTTTTATTGTGAAATTTTTCATATCTGAATGCCTTTGCCTGTATTTTTCTTCAAATATGTTTGGGGGCTGCCTTTTTTGAATTAATTAATTTGACTTTCGACTTTGCATAAATGTTGCACCATATCAGATCTCTCTCTTTACCATGTCCATATTTCTTTTTTTATACTTTTCAAAAATCTCTAGGTTTTGTTGTTTATATTTTTGCACTTCTTCAGATGCTTCTTTTTCCAATCAGATCAAAGCTTCTTGGTCTATATAATGTTTTCACAAATCTGTTGCATTAGTGAACATATGTAACGTAATATATTACACATCAAATTTAGACCAGTGCCTCATTTAAAGATATTCTAAATCTAATAAGTTTTCTGTATGAATTTATATATAATAGTTGTGAAAAGAAAAAATTCGATTTCAAATCTATATAAAGAGTTAATAACATATAAAACAATTCCCAAACCATCATACTGGCAGTTCTTAACAAAAGGTCAGTCATTGCAGTTAACAGAAGAAATTAAAGCTAACATCTTACTATCAGTTAATTACACCTCTAACACACAGTACTGGAAAATATTTAACTGGAAATACTTGCATAGAGCATTTTTAACACCAGATAGAATTAAAAATATCAGAACTACTACAATGTTTTTTGCTGGAGGTGTGAAAAGTCAAATGAAGCAGACTGGATTCATATTTTTATGAATGTAATAAAATTAAATCATACTGGAATGGAATCAATCATTGTTTTACAAGCTTTATTTAATGGATCCTTTACCTTAACTAAAGTATTGATTATACTAAATGTAAATGAAGGTCCCTACCTGAATAAGACAAATATGTATTTGTTATGGACAGTACTTGCTATATCTAGGAAATGCATAACCAGAAGGTGGAATTCAAATACAACCCCAACCTTGGAAGAATTCCACACTTTACTGAAGACAACTGCATCAATGGAAATAAAAATCAAAGCACTACAACTCTATCCAAGGCCATTGGTAAATAATCCTTGGAAGAAAGTTATATCTTTGTTGGACACTCTGCAATAATCAATAGTGCATCTCTGATAACCGATCTGTTAATTCTATATTTAATAACATACAATGTATATAATTGAAAGTCAGGCTATTGTAAATATTGTATATAGTTGTTTAAAATGTTATTTTAATTGTAAATAAAAAATATTTGAGGAAAAAAAATTAGACCAGTATACAAGTAACACACAATCTGGGCATCTTGCCATGACATAATTCCCCCTTCACTTTCATCTAATTCCAGTATTTTATTGACATATTCTTCCACCATTCAACTTGTTATAATGTGTCCCATTTAATCATCTTTCTTGGCACTACTGGAAGAACATCTTGCTTCCACCCTACTAATGGCATCTCATTAAAATGTTTATACTTCACTCTTTTGTTAGTACCCAATGATGGATGATCTATCTTCTCTGGTGTCTCTCTCCTCAAAATGTCTTTATGACCAATACATTTCTTTCTTTCTTTCATTTAACATTTCTTTCCATATTGCAAAATACTGAATGCTTTGGTATTGTACCATTCTAGCCAAATTAATAAAATGCAGATACGTTTTAATATCAGGTGCACCTAACACACAACATTCTCCCTTGGGAGTAACTTTTTCCAATGCTACCCTTGCAGGCAATCCTACTCCCCAGCCCCCCCAAAAAAACTTTCATTGAGATTTTTATTTTGACCACAATTCTGTCCCTTTCAAACCCTAGTCATTTCAATTTTTGAGGCACTGCCTTAACTTCCTGCAATATTTCTTTGGAAGAGTGCTTTATGGATTCCACATTAATTTTCAATCATACTTCTGAATACTTCATGTAAATATGCATCCAAGATATCTGGCTATATACTTTTGTTCAAGACTCAGAGGTATGGAAAGCCCAAAGTGAGAGATACAAGCTTTTATCAAAAGGAAAGAAAAAATCTGTTTGTTAAATTCTGCTTAAATATTTGAAGTCACACTTATAGTAACGTGTGGTGATACTTGTACTTCTCTGCTTTTTGTCATGTTTTACCCAAAATTCTTATCTATTTGCATTTTTTAGCTTGTTCTGGGCTCTTAGTCTTGTAGCTTCATTTGTAGTTGTGGGAAGATTGTGTATTACTGCAAAATATTAGCATTGTTTATACATTATACTGCACTTTACTTCCATAAGTAGAATTGCATGAAAAATGTACCTTTTTGTATTTTGAACCCAGTATAGGTCTTCAGTCCTGTAGCTTCATTCATTGTTGTGGCAGGACTGTGATCTACTGCCAGATTTAAGACTCGTTTAGCAATTTATTACAGCATTACATGTAATTTTCTGCATAGTCTGGTGTCTTAGTCTATTGTGGGATTGCAGTAGTGCCAGTATTGTGAATTCTGCTCAAGTATTTGTGCTTCAGTACTGTTTATAGTTGTATGCCCCTGTTTAAAGTTATATTCCATTACCTTTCTGTTTACCTTGTTAATGGTTTTCCTTTGTTCTTTGAGTCTGCCCCAGCCCCCACTGAGACATTAATCTAAAAGTTTCAGAAATTCTAACCACAGGACTAGAGCTCCAGGATGAATTTTTCTTCACTCTTCTCTTGTTTTGGTTTTAAATGCCTGTGTCTCTGGCTTCTGTCCCTTATGCAATAATCAATAGTGCATCTCTGATAACTGATCTGTTAATTCTATATTTAATAACATACAATGTATATAATTGAAAGTCAGGCTATTGTAAATATTGTATATAGTTGTTTAAAATGTTATTTTAATTGTAAATAAAAAATATTTGAGGAAAAAAATTAGACCAGTACACAAGTAACACACAACCTGGGCATCTTGCCATGACATAATTCCCCCTTCACTTTCATCTAATTCCAGTATTTTATTGACATATTCTTCCACCATTCAACTTGTTATAATGTGTCCCATTTAATCATCTTTCTTGGCACTACTGGAAGAACATCTTGCTTCCACCCTACTAATGGCATCTCATTAAAATGTTTATACTTCACTCTTTTGTTAGTACCCAATGATGGATGATCTATCTTCTCTGGTGTCTCTCTCCTCAAAATGTCTTTATGACCAATACATTTCTTTCTTTCTTTCGTTTAACATTTCTTTCCATATTGCAAAATACTGAATGCTTTGGTATTGTACCATTCTAGCCAAATTAATAAAATGCAGATACGTTTTAATATCAGGTGCACCTAACACACAACATTCTCCCTTGGGAGTAACTTTTTCCAATGCTACCCTTGCAGGCAATCCTACTCCCCAGCTCCCCCAAAAAAACTTTCATTGAGATTTTTATTTTGACCACAATTCTGTCCCTTTCAAACCCTAGTCATTTCAATTTTTGAGGCACTGCCTTAACTTCCTGCAATATTTCTTTGGAAGAGTGCTTTATGGATTCCACATTCATTTTCAATCATACTTCTGAATACTTCATGTAAATATGCATCCAAGATATCTGGCTATATACTTTTGTTCAAGACTCAGAGGTATGGAAAGCCCAAAGTGAGAGATACAAGCTTTTTATCAAAAGGAAAGAAAAAATCTGTTTGTTAAATTCTGCTTAAATATTTGAAGTCACACTTATAGTAACGTGTGGTGATACTTGTACTTCTCTGCTTTTTGTCATGTTTTACCCAAAATTCTTATCTATTTGCATTTTTTAGCTTGTTCTGGGCTCTTAGTCTTGTAGCTTCATTTGTAGTTGTGGGAAGATTGTGTATTACTGCAAAATATTAGCATTGTTTATACATTATACTGCACTTTACTTCCATAAGTAGAATTGCATGAAAAAGGTACCTTTTTGTATTTTGAACCCAGTATAGGTCTTCAGTCCTGTAGCTTCATTCATTGTTGTGGCAGGACTGTGATCTACTGCCAGATTTAAGACTCGTTTAGCAATTTATTACAGCATTACATTTAATTTTCTGCATAGTCTGGTGTCTTAGTCTATTGTGGGATTGCAGTAGTGCCAGTATTGTGAATTCTGCTCAAGTATTTGTGCTTCAGTACTGTTTATAGTTGTATGCCCCTGTTTAAAGTTATATTCCATTAACTTTCTGTTTTCCTTGTTAATGGTTTTCCTTTGTTCTTTGAGTCTGCCCCAGCCCCCACTGAGACATTAAGCTAAAAGTTTCAGAAATTCTAACCACAGGACTAGAGCTCCAGGATGAATTTTTCTCACTCTTCTCTTGTTTTGGTTTTAAATGCCTGTGTCTCTGGCTTCTGTCCCTTATGGTAGCCTGACTTCCAAAGTCCCTCCCTCTCATCTTTCATTGCTATCATTTACTGCTTAACCTATTTAAGCACTTTCTCACCATTGTTTTCCATACATCCGTAATGCTAAGTGTCCACCCAGCAAACTAGCACTGCACTTGAGTAAGAATACGTTACTACAAATTGTCTCTTGCTCATCTTCCTATCTGCTTGGCACCCTTGTCATGCTTTGAGGGTGGTGCTAAATGAATCCTGCTCCATCCTTGGCAGATTAGAGATTTATTTTATTGTCTTGCACTTCAGTTAACTGTTTGGAGTTCTACTGCTTTATTTTTGTTTTAGTTGTTGATTTTGCCTTTAAAACATTCTAACAGCCCCTAATAATTGAAATGGCCTTGTCAAGGTAATTTTCTTAAGCTGTTTTGTTATTGCATTACACTTGTAAGCAATCTGTCTTGGTGTTTTTACATCAAGACGTTAGCAGTGCCTTATGCAGAAACAAATGCCCAAAAAGTATTTTTTTCTATAAAGCTACCCTTAGAACTGAAGCGTGTAACTTAGTGTGGCTAAAACAAAGCCATTCTGTGGAGGCAAACTTAGAGCAGCTCCTTTGAATTTTAAACAGCACTACTATCAGATCTTAGCAAACTCTAACATAGCCTAATGTCAAATCCTACAGACCACCAGAGGAGACCTCTGTATAACCCAGTCCACAACCTACAATAGCCCACCAAAATACAGGTCCAGACAACACATTAATGCAATTTCCAAATATCTCCATAACTAACTTGGTAAATATGGGCATCCTAAGACAATATAGCAATTGTCTAGTGTTCACAATATTTTAATCCTCAAAGAAACAAACAGTATACAAGAGATGCACATAAGCAATTTCAATAGTGGCAAAAATCTAGCATACAAACAAGGTTGTCAAGAACGCACACATTATATCTGCCACGCACAGAACAACTTAAATTGAGGCACTAAAAAGCAATCTTTCCAAAAGTCAAAGACTTCCTAAGCCTATAAATAACAATGCTCATCATCTACAAACTCTACAGAACTCACCAAAAGCAACATCAAACACCATATATACACCTCCATCCAGTGGTACCCCAAGACCAAAGCCCATAAGGTCAAGCAAACACATTACCCAGGACTCCTGTCATAGTGTATTCCATTATACAACACACAGATGACCCACTTACCAGATTGAAGAAGAAGATAAATGTTAGTTGCTTATTTGGAACCAGGACCTGCCCAGTTACTTAGGCACTCAAGTCACTACACCACAGTATGAGTCTATCATAGTCCATGTGGGTGTTAATGACCTGAGACATACTTTCCTGGACTACATGAAGAGAGACGTTGCTGATCTCTCTGAATGTGTGTCTTAAGCAGGTATGTGCCTTGCATTTAGCAGCATTCTACCTTCACCAAGGATGATCTCACAGTATGAGTAAAAGATGACTGACTTCAATAATTGCCTTAGTTTCTGGTGTCTTTCCAGGGGATTCAATATTTGTCAGCATGGGAGGACATGGTTAAACCACTTTGTTTTGCAAAAGATGGCCTGTACCTGTCTCCCCTAGGCTTACAAATATTGGCTAAAACTTTACTCACACACCCCCCCCCCGAGCCTTTTTCAGACAATGCTAAATTGGCAAACCTAACATAGCAAATGAAAGCCCAAAACACCTTTAGGTGTTACTGCTCAATGCTTGGAGCCTAAACAAGAAATTCCACACCTTACAATCTCTCTTCCCACTGGAGAATACAGACCTCTGTGGCTTAACTGACATATGGTTTAAATCTGTAGAAGGTACTCCAGCAGTGCAAGGCCTCAGTGTCTTCCACATATTTAGACCATCAGCTGCAAAGACAGTGGCAAAAGATGGAGGAGTCTCGATCTATATTATCAACAAGCATAACTCTAGGTTGGTGAAAAAGGACGATGCCCATCCAATTTATCCATGTGCAAATCACCATAGACAAAGTCCCATACCATATCCTAGCAAGGTATAGGTCATTCTCTATTTCCATAGACTCCCATAGCTCATATCTAGACCTGGGAGAAATACATTGCCTCATTCACAGGCATAATGATTCCTGGACTTTAAGACAAATAACACAATGCTCAGTAGGAAGAGACAACAGCTTATGTTTTCCAACAAACACCATGAGGATAGCTTGACTAAATGATAAAACCAACTTTTATTACATACAGTTTCTACTAAAGTGCATTAACTAAGCACTTTCACCCTATATCCAGTAGACATCTTCAAAGATAATGCTACAAGTTTTTAACTGAACTTTAAATATACTGTGAAAACAGTGAGGATACAAAGTAAACAATGCATTCTAATTCTACACTGTTGCAGAAAAATTTAGAGAAACTCATGAGAAAAACGTAAAACTTACAAGTCACATGACAAAAATACATACTCTTATCTTGATAAAATATATATAAAGAACAATGAAAATCTAAATTATAAATTATAAAATGTTCTCTCTCCTTTTGAGAATGCTCTTAATAGACACCACATCATTTAAACGGGGGGGGGGGGGGACATGTAAACGTAACTGCCAGCATAGTTCCTTGTATTCAAGCAGAATATCTGTATCACCCTTGGAATGTTTTGAAATGCTCATATCAATGATAAAAAGGATAAAGTTCTTAAAAGTAATACATGTCCTAGTATGCCTAAATAAGGCATTTGTAAGTCTGCATCCTTTAATGTCATAAATGTTCTGTCTTTTAGTTTTATAGTCATTTTGCCAACATAGAAAGATTCTTATGCTGTACAGCATGTGAGATACATAACCCCAAGGAGTCACAACTACAGCAACCAGGGCATGGCAAAGAGCAGTTCTGATCTTTCTGATTCTGCTCACGAATGTTTTTAGGTTTCTCACTCTAATAAAAATGATGGTGGGTTTGTTACCTAGAATTTCTCTTAAATCCCCTCAAAATACCAGGTCCCAATTTTTGTGAACAGATTGTACATGTATATATCCATGCCATAGGGGATAACTAGACCCCACATGATGTAAATGAAGGGTTACTTCTCAGTGGTGCAATGTTCTCTGCAGTTTGTAATGGTCCTGGTTATGTTTCAGATAATGCATTGTTGGGGGGATCAAGATGGGGGCAAACCTTGTTGGTCTTAAACTTAAAATTTTGGTTTTAATGTCTTTTAAAAGGCCTAATGGGTATCCTATATTTAAGAAAAGGGAACACAAAAAATCAAATTCCTTCTGAAAACTGTCATCTTCTGATGTTACTCTCAACAAACGCATCATCTGATCCTTGACTATAGCTTTTTTTTGGTGGAAGGGGTGACAGCTGGTGTAATGTAAATATGAATTAGAAAATGTTTCCTTGTGATAAATGGTGGAGCTAAATTTTCTGTTGACCAAGTCGTTTGACAATGTAATGTCCAAAACATTAATACTTTGTGGATCAATCTGGCTAGTAAATCTTAAAACAAATCGGTCTAGCCAGAAACCCATTCCATTGCTGTTCAGACCCTTTCCATAAAAATCAGGATGTCATCAAGGTGTCTGTAATAGGCATGTACATGAATGAAATTGGCTGAGATGAAGACAAGCGCTTGTTCCAAAATGGCTAAAACTGCATTTGTGTATATGGGAGCACTCACCACTCTCACCATGATGCCTAAAATCTGGTGAAGAAATTCGCCAATGAAAAAACGTAATTGTTGGTCAAGACCCCATGTATTCCTAATGAATGAAAGATTCTTTGTGATAGCCTCAGACACCAAAGATGACTCTCCATTAATGTTTTTGAGCATTTGCTGCATTTTAAATGTTAGTAACTGGACTTTCCCCTCATCTGTCTGTTTTAACCATTTATTTATAATCAAGTTTGTTGTGAAGATATAATGGTGTTTATTTCATGGTAGCTAAAACAGTGTATAGTGTAAATAGTTCATATATGTTTTGTTCTGCTTTACTATTAATGTGGTGCTCAATTTCTCTTTCCAATTCTCTTTCCTGTTTATGTTTGTTTCTATTTCATTTTTAAAACCAATAAACTAGTTTAAAAAAATGATAAAATTAGAACAAGAACCAAATATCATCTAACTTTGCAGAATATCTTAGACAAACTGAGAAGACTTAATATGATAATAAATATAAGACCAAACTAATAACATTTATTAAAACAAAGACTGACAATAACAATTTTATTTTAAATCAGGCTATCAAATGTTAATGAATATCATGACCTCGGTATGCTAATTGACCGAACGGAGCTTTAAAGCCCATGTTGGCTGACAATGTTGAAAAAGAATGTAGCAAGTTAAACCTTGAGTATATTTCACAGGTAGAGAGAGTAAACAGACTTTAGAAACAAATGTCTACACTGTAGGAAATAGTTTAAAAGTTTAGTGCTTTCCTTTAACATTTACAAACATTTCATCTGATGAAGTGTCTGTATTTGTTGAACAAAAGCATTACACTATAAATGTGTTCATTTTCCTACAGTGTGATCATTTGTGTTTCTTTTCTTTTAAATGTATCAAGTTACAGGATGAATTTGGCAGTTCATAAGTTCAGGACATCACAGGCATTAAAAACATCTTCTGTAGTTTAATAAGGTCTAAGCTGGAGTAGTGATGATTTTTATGGTCATCTTTGACAAGAACCATCATCATACATTTGAATGCTCAAAACTGATTGGTAAATTCTTTAGTACGTTTTGCATATCTGGAATAAGAAGAGTGACTAAACACTTTGGATTATGTTCTGTTAAATACAGGTAAAATAAATTATCTTACCTTTCTACAAAAAACAATATAATTCCTTATAGGATATTGGGAGCACTGAAAACAGGACAAAGAGAGCCACCACTTATTTTTCAACAAGAGATTTAACAATGTGAAAATTGGTCAAATTAATATAAAAAGTGAGAAACTTTATAGATTTTTGAGAGAAAAGTAGATAATTACATTGATCAATATTATCAATATTAGGCAGGTGAAATTGAACTATTGCCTCACCTACAGTCCAGTGTAATATGATGACATTTTTTTTCTTTAGATAAGTCACGCTGCTATTGTTCCCAGCTTAAGTGATAAGTATACCTTCCCTTCATTTTTAAGGACGATACCAAATGGAGAAGTCATTGCCCAGGTAACAGCCAATCTCCTCCATCAATTTGACTGGCTATGGATAGGAATTTTATATGCAGATAATGACACTGGGCATCAGAATGGCCAAATTGTAAAAAACAAAATTTTAAAAAATGGGGGATGCATTGAGTTTTCAGCAATTATTCCTACTGTGTTTACAAAAGAAAAGGTACAGCACACTGTTGATACTATAAGACACTCAACAGCCAAGGTGATCGTTATAATTGTACCAGAAAATGCTCTGATCCCATTAATTAATGAGCTTTCAAGTCAGAATATAACTGGAAAGGTCTGGGTTGGTTATCACAGCTACAGCACCTATGCAAGTCTCAATGACAAAGACTTGTTTTCAACACTGAGTGGGATGCTTGACATTGCAGTACACAAAGGTGAAGTCCCACAATTCAAGGAGTATGTTTATAGTCTTCATCCCTGGGAAAAGCCAGATGATATTTTCACCAAGCAGTTTTGGGAATCAGCCTTCAACTGCAAACTTCCATACAATGCAAGTGATAGCACATTACATGCTAATGGTATAAAAGGGCGAACTACTATGTGTACAGGTGAAGAGAGATTGGAATTACTCCCCACTTCTAATCTAGATATTTACCAGTTACGAATTGCCTACAATGTCTACAATGCAATTTATGCATTTGCTTATGCTCTGCATAATATGTTTTTATGTCAGCGAGGAAATGGACCATTTAATAACCATACGTGTGCCAGCTATCGAGATTTTCAGCCGTGGCAGGTAAAATATTTCTTAACAGAATTAAAAAGGATTAATTCTACAGTTCTTATAAATGTTAACAGATTCTGCATGTTTTATACAAATACTCTATATTATGATGGGATATTCTTACATTAAAGTTCACAACTAACAAATGAAAGTACTTACTGGCAATATTAGAGTAAATAATTTGGATATAAACAGAGGTATGTATCTAACTATTTGTTAAATAAGTGAATGTTGTGGTTCAAGGGCTTTTTTCATTTATGATCTGAGTATATAATGAGATTGTTGATTTGGTAAAGGAACATTGCAAATGTTTAAGAAATTATGAGCTTACATACAAAATATTGAATTATTACAGTAGATAGAAGATTTTAGGTGACTGGCTAGTCCACCACCATTATATAAAACAGTGTAACAACTGGCAGAGATGTTATACCACAGAAGAATAATACCTGTAGTTCTCAATGTGTTTGCAACCTTTGTCTACATAACATTTGAAAACAGTACTGATGCTTGTATCTTATCTACAGGCAGATTTTCTTGCATTACCAAAATGGCGATATATGCCCCAGTATGCTCCTGAAATGCAGTTTATATTGGAAAATAAAAACAAGGCTGCAGTAGCAAGTAAGATCCAATGTCAATGCATTTTAATAAACTTCATGGTAGTAGAGCCAATTGTGAGCAATAATGTTAGAAAAATGCATCCACAAAATGATGTCACTTGCTGATGAAAAAAAATGCATGCATAACATTAAATATAGTAATTTTTGCTGCCAGTACCATGACAAAGCTTGGCAAAGACCTAAGATCCAGATGGGCCAGTGACCCAGATTCAGTTAGTGGCTTGGGTGTCTGAGCTGCTGGCAAGGGAGGATGGGCATGTGCCCATCCTGGGGAGGGAGGATGCTCACACATGTGCACCTCATGGTTGATCCCTAGGGGAGGCCAGGGAAGTTCAAGGTGGGCACTGACAGGGGATAATAAGCCACATGCCCATTGCTCATCCATCTTTGACTGTGTGCACTCTTGTAGGTGGAGAATAGGACACAAGGAACTCCTCCTTGACAGCACATCGAATGCTTCCCTGAGGTACACATTTGGTAACCATTTGAAATGTCAGGACCAGCTAGAGTGAGTCCTGAAATGTAGACACTGAATAGCCAAAAGATCAGGCTTGTATATACCAAGTCTCAATATCATTTCCCAGAATATCCTCTTTTATCTGAGGTATGCCAATGTCAGAGTTGGTGCATACAAGTTTGTGACGTATAGGGGCTTCCCCCAAAATAATAAGTTGAAAGGAGAAGAGTGATTTGTGAGATTCACTCTTCTCCTGTGTTTTTTTTTTTCCAGCTTGTCAGCACTCAGCGTTTTGAGTGCTGACATTTCGATACTGAGCTGCTAATTCTCCATACCCAATCCAAACAGGGTCACAAAAAGTCTAAGGAAGGTATTCAGGTTTGATAGACCTAATGAACAAGGAGGGGTACTATGATTCACCTAACTGTCTTCTGTGAGGAAGGCCAAATTCAATACACAATAGTCTACAACCTGGAGGTTTGATTCTTGATTGCAAGTGGAGAGATTTTATGAGGAACTCAATGATTTAATCAGTTTTACATTTTCATTCTTTTATTGTACTTAGTTTTGTGCATTTTCTGTCTGCTTTAGCTGACCATCAAGGAACCCCAGTTCCTCTCCAAGTGTCAGGTTTACCTATCCATCCTGGCCTCCAGTGGGCTTATTCTGATAAGGGGTCAGGGCCATTGAGTAGATCAAGGTATCCCAGATCCCCATCACATGATTACAAGGAATATTTTTCTACATTTTTTCCCTCAACCCCATACATCCTTTGGTACTGCCACACAGTCGAAGAGAAGACAATACTGATTCACTCCTCACTTCCACAGGGAGCTACATCAAAAAGCTGCTCAAGTTACCTTCTGGAAGTACTTCAGAATTC
Organism: Protopterus annectens; assembly: GCF_019279795.1. Lineage (NCBI taxonomy): Eukaryota > Metazoa > Chordata > Ceratodontiformes > Protopteridae > Protopterus > Protopterus annectens. Next base: position 1,370,328,248 of record NC_056731.1, read on the forward strand.
TTTCTATATTCTCTGCCAGGGAAACATAACATCCTTGTGTGCCAATGTCACTTCCACAAGACGACGACATTGGTAAGCTGCCCAAGTTACCTTCAGGAAGTACTTCACAATTCTTTCTATATTCACTACAAGGGAAACATAGCAGCATTGTGTGCCAATGTCACTTCCACAAGATGACAACATCGGCAAGCTGCCCCACCTACCCTCAGGAATCACTTTGCAGCCATTTCCATTGCCTCTGCCAGGGAAATGTAATAGCAGTGTGTGCCACATGCACATGTCCATCTCTCCACCCCTCCCAGTATCGGCATGCTTGTCCTCCTCTGACAGAATCTCAAATGCCTGAGATGCTAATGAAACTTGGGTTGCCTGCATGACTTTATCCCTCTAGTCTATGGTAATGGTTAGCTTAGTGTAGTCTGAATGGATATTTAGTGAAATTTTTAAGTTGTTTTTTTTCCTCAACACTAAACTTTACTGGAAGTGCCAAGAGTTTATTTTTCTATGTGGTTTTCATGTGAAATAAAATGAAATAAAGCTTTATCATTTAAAACTTTGAGATGGAATTGTAGACTACAACTGGTAACCTCTGAGGTCCACAAAGCATGGGTCTAACAAAGAAGATGTTTCAAATGCACATTGTTCTGGCTTGTGAATGTTTCACTTGAAAATTCCAATGTTACTCAGTCTGGAAGTGTGGGGCTGAAGTAACAGCAGCCTCTGATAACGAGGGATATATGCATTCATCCTACTGCAGAAAACATATACTAGATTCATTACTGAGTACCATTTACTTAACAGTAAAGAATAACAAAAGTGTCTGATTAAGTGCAATTCAAAAATGTCTTTAAATGTGCAGTACCAGTATCAGAATTTATATTAGCAGCCAAAAATACAAATACTGAAATAATCAGATGAACCATGAAATAAATGTTTTAATGTGAAATAGATTAAGAAAGTATTTTATTCATAGAAAGCCATGTAGATACAAGCAAGGTGACATGTGTGGCAGTGAGAAATAAAGATTAGGCTATCCTGGCAGGAAATCATGTGCTGTAGGGGCTCTTGCCTACAGATGAACACGTGGGATAACTGGGTGTAGGCAGAAAGGAAATTAGCTAGGTCTCATCAGGCCGGGCTGGAAAGAAGGAAAAAATAGTATTCTGAGGTGAAGCTACATATAACTTTTGAAATCTTAATATTCACAATACCCAGCCTCCTACCACTAACTAACAAGGGTTGTCATTTTTTCTTAATTTCATTCTAAAAAGTCAGTCTTCAGGATTGTTATGATCTTTTAAGTTATCATTTATAACAACCTTTACCATTGATTGTGACTGGGTCAGGTAAGTTATTTTTAAAAACTGGATGATATTAAGAGAGGACCAAACTGTTAAAAATAAAATGAGTGAGAATCCCCTAATAATATTTAGGAAGGGTTGTAATTTGAAAGATTTGGTTGAATGTCCTATTATTCATAACAACAATGCCTCAGTTTGCCACATGGGTAAATGCTGCAGTTGTAGTTTATGTCAATATATTCTTACAGGTAAACTTTTTGATATCAATGGCTATCAGCTTAGAAATAAAGATAAATTTAATTGCAACACCACAGGAATTAAATATGGAGCCTTGTGATAATGTTCAGCTTTTTATATTGGTAAAACTGAACGGAAATTGAGGAATAGGATTTATGAACATATTTATGAAATTAATAAACAGAGACTGACCAATGTCCTATTTAAACATATATTGGAATACCCAGGACATATGTTTACATGTATTGTAATTGAAAAAGTTAAACAAAATCCTAGGGGTGGAGCTTGGTCACTAATTTTGGAAAAAAGATAACTATAGTGGATTTTATATCTTAAAGCAGTAGGGTTGACAGGGCTTAATGTCGAGGGGGATCTATGCCTGGCTTTCAGGGAATCCACAACCCACACTTATGAATCTCTTGCATATTCATAAATCAAAGAATACCAGAAGGTCTAGGGACCTGAATTTTGTCTGTGACTTAAACAGAAAATGCTGGACAAACAGATACGTGTCTCAGAGACTACCCCTCCTACTGAATAAGTTTCCTATCTATGTGAAGCTGAGTTTGTCTAGTACCCGGTTTATGTTCAACCTAGACCAGTTACTAGGGAATAGAAAATTTACACCAGGCCTGGCACCCATGTCACTTATGGACTAAGGTAGCTTATAAATGCCTGGCTTTTAATGTCCTATTCAGATACAGGACATCATTATTATTTTGTGAAAATCTGGTTAGGCTTAGAAAGCCCCCCACCCAGGGTCATTAGCCTAGTGATAATATTATGAATCTATGGCTCTTTAAGACAAGGAAACTGATGTAAAAAATGGAAGCCTGTAATAAACTAACATAAGTGATTAGGTTTGATAAATGTGTTGTAAGTTATAGCTGGCTAAGTTTATGTGGGAAAAGAAACATGAACAGTTGATACAGCAAGAAATATGCACATCTTTGCCTGTATCTGTACTGCACTATAAAGCATATTGTATTGAAAAGATTCTTATCCAAGAACCATACAGTCATCCTGCTGCTTCTAGGCTGAGTTACCATTTGGGATGATGCTGGCTTAAGTTAAACTGACATCCATAGTACTGAACTCCCAGCCAGAGGGAATAGGCCTTGGGAGGGGGCAGATTGGAATGAGACATTAATAGGCCACCATCTTACTGAAATAAAAATTACACAAGCTGGTCTAAAAAATTACAAAATGTGGATGTAGGGAGTATGACTGTACATGTATTTCTCACATACACCTAGAATAGGCCAGGTTATTACAAAAAAAAAAAAGCCTTAGCTACTTCACTAATTAAAATCATGCCCTGCCCCCCCCCCCCCCCAGAGAGTCACAGAATGGTGTTTTGTCTTGGTATGAAAACAACTGATAAATTAAAAAGCTACTTAAATTTTACATTAGAAATATATATTCTTCTGTGTCTTAAATGAAAAAGAAATTCTGTGAGCATTTAATTTGCAGTTTGACCAACTTTGTTCTGTCTACAATGCTGAGTATAAACATATCTACAAGCACTGCGCCTATGAGGAAACAATATAGGCAGTTAGAAGAACAAGAAAAATAAATAAGCAAGGCATCCCAGGGTCAGCACAGTTTTTATTATTCCTTGACTAGCCAATTTGGCTGATTGACTGACTGACAAAATACATCAGTTACTACAGGACTTTTATACAGTTCTTGACAAATGCAGTCCTTCCTATTCAGACAACAGATGCAAACTAGCTATAAGACTTTGCAGTTTTTTTTAGAATCGTCACCTCAGCCTGCTATTAGGATAAAGATAGAAAGGAAAGGTCACAGCAGCCTGAAACAAGGGTCATACACTGACACACACTGATGTATTGTAACAGCAGGAATGGCTCTTCTATTAGAAGTTGTATAAAACATGTATTAATCAATACTTTTCTATTTCTATCAAAACATTCCTAGATGTGTAAAGAATGCAAATAATGTAAAATAGATGATTTGTAAAATGTACATATGCCATAAACATCAAAGAATCAGGAAATGTATGTTATTCTATTTCATATGTTGTCTACAAAATGAATGACAGGGGCAGATGTTGTGTGCCTTGCATATACATACTGCAAAGCTGCAGATTTTATATGAAGTTTTTATTAAGCTTTTGTATTGTATTACTTTGTAAGTTGCAAATTTTCATTAATTCTGAATTATTCAACAGTAGCAATAATGTAAACTGCAGCTGTAATAATAATAAATACTCCTTAGAAATGTTATGATAAGACAATTAAGCAGTAAGAACATATGATGACAAAGCAAGCTGAAGCAAGAAATGATTACTCTGTACTTGTTACCCAAAAAAGGAAAACTTGTTGTATAACAATTCTACAAAAATAGTCTGCAGTAGCACTTTTAAAATAGCTTGTAAAACAACTTTTTGCATGACCAACTTAGGAGACATTGCATGACATGACCAACTTAGGACACAATGTATATCTAAAGAGGCAGGACTGCATCACCAGATTTGATAGATACAATTGACATTTCATTTTTTTAAACTTATGCTTGTTTTATATTTTTAGCTTCTTCATTATGTGAAGACTGTACATTTCAAAAATAAAGTTGGAGACACTGTATATTTCGATAAAAATGGAGATCCAGCAGGAGTGCTTGATATTGTGAACTGGCAGATTACTACCCATAATACAATGCAACATGTGCATGTTGGCAGCTTCAACCTCAGTGCCCCTCAAGGCCAGGAGTTCAGACTCAATAGGAGTGCCATTGTGTGGAATGCAGCCTTCAAAGGGGTATAGCTCAGTTCAACATGCTTTAGAATTTGTTTTAGCATAGTGCCTCAATGTCAGCTCCACTTTATAGTCTGTTCCTTGATATAACAAAAATATTCATTGAATCTTGTGTTTATCTAAACTCTCATAAAAGATATAGCATTTTCTAAACTCACACTAAATAGTCACATATTTAACTCATGAAATTCTGTGTTACAAGTGAGACAATGGATGAGCTATACAGAACAAAAAGTTGAACCAGGAAATCTGTGCATTAGTATGGAGAACCACTAGAAAAGAAACACCCTGTGAGTGTAAAACAAAATCCATTTATGTAACAAAGATGCGGACTGCAATTGTACCCAATAGGTTCAAAGGTTCACAGAAGACCCATATTTAGTGGTTCCCTCCAGCTTCAGAGTAAGACAAGATAACCCAGAGTAGAAACTGAGGCTGTGCATCCACTTGTCTAGGTATACCTTGGAGGTGACCAGTTTTCTGAATTGCTTGACATGTGGTGGAAGTTTGTTCCAAAGGTTATGGATATGTTGGGATATGAATCTATGACTCTGTTATTTATCTTCATTGAAGGTTTAGTTCCTTTAACCATGCATTTGAGGAATAGAATGATTTTTCATGGCTTGAAAAGCTAGACACATATCTACACATACTAGTCTACAAGAGACTGAGTACAGAGAAAAGGCTGCCAGTTTATCCTGCTAACTAAGGTTTTTTAAGGCCACTGATCTTTTCAGTTATGAACCTCAGAGTTCTCTTGTTAAGTGATAAGCTTTGACAAATACATGCCTAAATGTGCAATATATTCAATGGTGAATGTGATGAGATACAATTAAAGAGGAATTAAAACTTCATTGGCTCTAGCTGAGATGCCTTTGGGAATTAGATGAGCCAGACAAAATCCTTCCTTTAGTACTGCAGAGAAACACTGGTTAAACAGTAGGGAATTATAAACAAGAGTGCCCTGATCTACTACAGCAGTGTCTGGTTGGAGGGTTGTGTCACCTATGTAGCATGTGAAAATACTTTTAACAAAATTTACTGTGCTATATTTTTTCACATTTAAATTTGAGACCATTCTCCTAGAACCAGCTGTTAAACATGGCCTAACAGAGGTAAGTGCAATTGGGAGTCAGTGGAAGATTGAAGAATTTACAGTCGGCAACAAAATTAAATAAGAAAAGGCCAGAAGTGTTTGCCTGAAAGTTTAAGAAATAGATGTTAAATATGAGGAGGCACAACACTGAGCCTTATGGTAAACCTCTGTTATGTTCCTGGTTTCAAAAGAGGCAGCAGCAACTATAATCACATGGGTTCTCTCCAACAATCAGTTGCATTTATATCACACAACATAAGACTTTATGTTCAGATTTACTAGTCTGTCAATAATGCCTGCATGAGAAATGGTGAAAAGGCTTTGGACAGGTCTAGATATGCTGTATACACTGCATGAATGCTATCCACTAATTTGCTTACTTTTCCAAATAAGTGTATGAGGGTTTTACAGGCATGACCTTCTTTTGGCAAAGCCAAGTTGAACAGAGTCAAGGGTAGTCAGTTGACTTATACATCCTATGTCACAAGTATTATTTAGTTTATGTTGTTCACCATTCCACATCCCTGATATGGATTGCCTTATGAGCATTCCATTCATTTTAAAATTTACTGACAGTTTCTTAGCCTTGTACCTACTCAGAATGTTTGAGCCATCCACCATATTTTCTGTTAAAAATTGGTTGTTCATTTCTCCTTTGAACAGATAATGTCCTACTCACGGATCTTTTCTTGGTCTCACACATCTTCAGTTTTTAGAACTCTTGTACCAGTTTGAACTATGGATTTTCTTGAAGTACTTGAATGATTTTTATCCTATTATCCTTCTACTTCACAGGCTCGGGGGGATAATGTTAGTCTAGGAAACATACACACCTTTTTCCTCCCCCTGTTTCTATGTTTAAACATATTCTGTCACTCTGCTCTTTCAATACAGTATACACCCATTTTTCTCCTTTCCTCCGTGGTAAAAAGGTTTAAATCCTAGTGGAGTTTCAGAGAATGATTTCTACTTGCTTGATTGCCTTCTCTCCAAAAAGGCACAAATGTACACAACTCTAGTTATGACCTAATCTCAGATCTATAGAGTATGACCTTTTGACTTCCAGTTAACCTACCCCTTAACACCTTGTTTACCACATCCATTTTTTTAAGGTTTGTGCCTCGCGGCTCACGTACGCAGTCACTGCATTCTTAGTACCACTCAATGTCTGACATACAGATACTTAACACTAGACTGAGGACCTATAGTCTCATAACTGGCATTCATGTTATAGTTCTTCCAATTTTGTAAGCTTCTACCAATGCCAGAGTTCTTCAGCATGCCTAACATTATCATTAGAGTAAAATCAGCAAGCAAAGAAGACTAGTGTTGCTGGAATTTAATTCATCAATTTGGTGAGTACCTTCACAAGATGCACCTGTTTTTTTACAAAATCTCACGAAGATGACACAGCTATGCAACATACATCATAGACAGAAGTAAGTTAAAAAATAAATAGGACAGCAGGGTACACAAGTCCCAGGATAAAACATTTCCCAATCCTGGTAGGGGCACTGGTACCAGGACTGAAAAAAATGATAGTATAGAATCCTCAAGACACAGAAACATTCCTGCAATGGGGTTAGGGCAGGTACAGGGTGAGGATGCACCCCTCATTGTAGAAGGAGGTAACAGTCCACAAAACCTGACAGGCCAGAAAAAGAGCCATAAAGATGACAGAGTGGACTACAGAGTTTAAGGAAAAATGTGTATTGTTACTATTATGCAAGAAACACAGAATTTCCAGATTGAAGATATACAAAAATATTAAGAGAGAAATTAGAGGAAAGAAAAAATATTTGCACAAAAAAAAACTGTCAAAAGTTTAAAATGCAGATTTGTGTTCATTAATTCAACAGATCCATGAAAAAATATTATATAGACAAACCTTGGGCAGTTTTTTTTTTTTAAAGTGACTGAGGAAGTGAGAAAATATAAAGAACATATCCTAGAGATTTTTGAAAGGTATAAAAAAGAAACATGTACATGACATCTGATATGGTGCAATATTTATGTAAAGACAAAAGCCAGATTAATTAATACAAAAAAGCAGCTCCAAAGTTATTGGAGGAGAAATACATACAAAGGCACCAAACTGTGAAAAATTTAAGAATAGAAAAATAAGATCACAAGGGGGGAATGCGGAACAGAAGATCAGTAAAGTAGAAGTTAAACAAATTGAAGCTGAAGTTATGGAGTACCTGTGAAGGATTTAGTGTAGAAAGTCTAACACAGGTTACTTCACAGCATGATGGAACAGACAGCCCCCAAAGTAAGGTGAAACAGAAGGAGTGGAAGACAACAGAAGGAGTGGAAGACATCTGAAGAAGTAATATGAACATGGTAAGGAAAAACAGATTTAATATGGTGCAATATTTAGCTTTGCTTTCTTCTTTGCATATTCAATACATAAAAAGCAGCAAGCAGCACCAAATATATTTGAAGAAAAATATAGGCAACAGCATCTGGATATGGACATTTTTACAATACAAAAAAATAAGAAAACAAAAGTAAAAAGTAGAAAAGAAGATTAGTAATGGAGAAATTAAAGAACTAGAAACTAAAGTTATGGATTACCTGTGAAGTGAAGGATTTAGTGAAGAAAATCCAACTCGGGTAACATCACAGCATGCTAAAACAACGAGGTCCCAAATTAAGGAGAAACTGGTGGAGTGGAAAGCATCTGATCAGTTGCCATATGAAGATACTTCATAGCCTTTAGGAGGAGACCAGTGCAAAAGTTCATTTGAAGTTGCACAGCAAGGAAAGGAGCAGGAAATGGTGGCAACTCTGATGGAGTCAATGTTGTGGAATTATAGGCCAGAGAGTTCCTATATAAACTAGCAATGGATGACACAGGATGAAGATGAAGACAATGTGTCACAAGAAGATATTCTTGAACTTTATGTAGAATGTCCATGGGAAACGAAGAACAAAGAATGTGCCCTTGAAAATGACCTAAGGGAAGAGTTGATTGATTCAGTAGAGATGGATAGACATATTAAGATCAAAGAATGAAACATATTATAAAAACTCAAAATGTTAAAAGTTTGACAAAACAAACTAACACAGTAATCAAGACTATTCACAGAAATTCATAAGAGAATTGAATAGGATATATTACTGTGCAGCTAATGTATCCTATATACTTCTGTTATATCACATACATTTCTGTGAATAGTTGTGATTATTGTGTTCATTTGTTTTATCAGACTTCTAAGATTGTCACTGTTGAAGTGACATTCTGACCCATTTGCAAAAATGGGAAAAAGAGGTTCTGGCTCGATGGATGGATTACTGTGCAGCTAAAACAATAACAAAGTCTTACCACAAAAACACAGAAAAGGAAGGTAAGAAGCTAAATGCCATCATGGAAGTGTCAAATAGAGAAAACTATAAAGCAATTAAGACAAAACGTGTCACTGTTAAAAGAGTACAGAAGAGGGAACAGATCAACAAAAATACCTAGAAAAATAGACATGATAAAATTAACTTGCTCTATCAGAACAGACAAGAATCTATTGTACACTATTGCAAATAATATCAGCACAAGCAGAAAAACTTAGAAGATATACAAATAAATATAATGGAAAAGTACAAAGTAAACAATTGATGACCCAAAAAGTTTTATAGAGAATTGAGAAACAAGTCTAAAGGAATAGAAATACCACCAAAAAAAAGAAATAGATACATGTTGGAGAAATATCTATGAAGACCCTGTGGAACAGAATGATGCTGAATGGATAGGAGTAGTAAAAGAAACAGAAGTTCAAATCTACAGGATTTGAAATGGGATGAAGTAATGGCCAGTGAAATTGAAACAAAATTAAGAAAAGCTCCTAAATGGAAAACGTCAGGCCCAGATGCAATTCCTAACTTTTGACTAAAAGTATTAACATCTTTACATAAAGATTTAGCCCAAAGTAATGACTATTTATATGTACATCGCAAAGACACCAACCTGGTTAACAGGAAAAACAATACTCTTCCTTAAGAGTGAACCTACAAGCTATTCTAAAAACTATAGACCAGTAACTTGCCTTCCAATGTATAAACTATATGCTGGAATTGATGCAAATAGAGTTTACAGTCATTTAGAAGAAAATTCAAACATGGCAACAGAATAAAAGGGTAATAAAAAGAAAGTTGTGTTGAACAAAAGATCACTTGTATTAAATAAAGTCATAAATAGAGAATTGTAAAGAGGGGAAGAATCTAAGTATAGCATGGACAGACTATAAAAAAGCATCTGGCAGCATCCTGCATTCATGGATAAAGGAGTGCTTACAGATGCACAAGATATATCCTACATTGACCGATTACATTACAGTGACCATGAAACTGTAGCAAAGTGCTGTGTAGCTAAACCATGATAAAGAACAAATTATTATCCCCAGGATAAAAATCAAAGGAGGATAGTCCAGAGTGACTCTGTCAGTGTTGCTCTTTTGTCTTGCCCTTAATGCATTAAAACAATCTACTTAACAGATTAAGTCATTGTTGTTTTCTGGGAGCCAAACTGTAACTAAGTGTGAAGACTTATCTTCTCTTTGTGGAAGACTTAAAACTGTAAAGCTCATCGGATGAGGAAATGAAAGCAGAACTGCAAGTGGTCAAAATTTTCTTAGCTAGAACAATGTCAATTGGTCTTGATATATGTCCAAAAGCAATCTTTAAAGCAGGAAAACAGCTGTACCAAGAAAATATCAGTCTGGGACTGGAATGTAATATAAAGGAACTTGCACAAGAGGGAGTGTACAAATATTTGGGAGGTAAAGGATCAACAGTAAAATATAAAAATATGTGAACACTTAGAGTAGAATATTTTAGAAGACTAAAATTAATACTGTAGAAAGTCCTGACCTCTAGGATCAAAGTCCAAGGTATAAACCAATTTGCTCTTCCTGTTCTAAGTTACAGTTGGGTGATTGGCCCCAAAAGGTATTGGATCAGTTGGACTGGAAAAAAAGAGAAAATGCTTCATGCTGATCAAATGATTGATAAAAAAAAAAAATCACTGTATACCAAAATTAAATATTCCGCATTCTGAAATGGGGCATGTATAGGTCTGCACTCAAAGGTCAGCTTACATTTCTGCCGACCTCATAAGAGCCAAACATAGTGAACATTTTAAAACATGCAGAGCAAGTTTAAAATTACTTTCCTGCTTAGTTTGGTATAAGCATATCTGTATCAAGCAGGAATGGTAATCAAACCAGAAGTAGACATAAATCGGGCAGCAAATGAATGTTCCAAATAAAAAAAAAGAATATAAGGTGAAGGATCAGATGAGAAGACAAGAAATGTGGAAAAGCCATAAATATAGTTGCAGGTACAGAAAACTCCTGGAACAACCTCATGTTGATCAGGATCTGAATCGGGAATGGTTAAAGAGAGGTGAATTTAAACTAAAAGATGAAAGGTTAATATTGGTGTCCCAGGATACTGGACTATGCACACATTGGTTTACAAAGTCCATTGAATATGTAAGTGAAATAGACAAATGCAGGTTTTGTAAAACAGAATTGGAAACAGTTGCACATCTTGTTACTGGGTATCATACACTAATGACACATGGCCTGTATACTGAAAGGCATAATAATGTGGCAAAACTGTTGCATTGGACATTATGCAAACATTACAATATTGAAGTAGCTGAGGAACATTGAAAATGATGATGCTTATATTGCATGAGATCACCCACTGCCAACAGTTCAAAAAATAATTGCAAGAAAACCACTTATAATAGTCAATGAAAAGAAGGCAAAAGTAGTGTTGATCATTGAAATTGTTACACCTATTGATTACAGTGTTGAATGTACACAAAGACACAAAATCATAAAATATCAGGATTTTCAGGCAGAAATGAGGGCAATGTGGAAGGATACCCAGACCGTTCCAATAGTAGGAGCAGTGGGGCTCACAAAAGAATTTACAGTCATATGCTGGAGTCATCAGTTCTAGGTACACTGCGAGTGCTGCGAACCGCACTTTTGGCTAACATCAAAGACTAAAACAGTACTAATTTCACAAGCTTTAATCATACTTTGACTTAGAATGGGGTCCATTTCAGTCAGGGTACTAGAAACCAAAAAGGCTTGTAGAAATTAAACCGCAAGTACAAAGTTGACTGGGTTACTGAAATCAAGAGATAACACACTATTTCTTTTTTCAAGTTTTATAATAATGCAGTCAGAGAACCAGGTTTGGACTAACTATACCCACTAACCACATACTTGTGGTAGCTCTTATCCTTTAATTTTTCTCAGTGACACCAAACACAAAATTTCCATGCTTCTGAGGTTAGTTTCATGGGACTGCACTGCACTGGTTAGTTACTGTGGAATATTTATAAACATTTACAGGCATAGCTTCCATCCTGCCCATTGAAATCCACTTCTCTGTTACACAAACGGGTGAGTTTTACCATGTGGTTTGCCTCATGGATTTGGAAAGTTTACCATCAAGGCTTAGGTGCCTTGTCTTGCTTTCTCTCATTTGTTAAGGTCTTTTCCAAAGATACATTGCAAGTACGATTGTCTGAAAGCTAACTACACCTCCTCTCTTTGAGCCCTCCCTGCTCAAGCAATGGCTTCATCTGTGCTGTGAAGATGTAGGTGACAAATTCAGTAAGAATCTCTGTCTTACCAGCATTTTCATTGTACTACCTGCCCCCCTTTCACAATCTATGCTCTCATAGTACTTTCAGCAGTGTATCCTAAGAAACAATTCTCCTTCATTTCATAGTACAACTTCAGTCTCCAGCTTTGTACTATCGTTACACTTATGAAGTGAATTTCTTCTTTTATCACTCTCTCTTTCCATTTCAACTGTTTGAATGCCCTTTCCTTTGCAATAACTGCCTTTTTTCTGTATTAACATCAGTTTTCTTGCTTCTTTTTCTGTCTCATCCCTTATTTGCAGGTCTTTATGAGCTCTGCTTAATTTTAACCCATAGTCTCTTGTGTTCCCGTTGCCTCTCCTCCTTTCTCTGCTCCCTCATTTTCTCAGTCCACCCCACCCATTTATGTTACAGTTTTTACCTTTCTAGTCCCATGCCACCATACAGTTCAGCTTTGTCTTCCTCTTCCTCCTTCTAGCTCCTACAATACCAGTTTGTCAAACAGATAAGCGTGTATAGTCTTTCTTTAGATGTCAGAACAAATGTTCATACCCAGGATATCCAACTTCATTATATTGCATATATTCAGGAAGGGCTGAAATGTATGCATAGCCCTGTCAGCAAGCCAGATATGTCCTTTCAGGACATTCCATGCTATCAATAAACAAAGATACACACCTCTATGTCCATTTGGGACATCTTATGCCATCAATAAACAAAGAAACACACTTCTATGTCCTTTTAAGACCATCTCATACAATTGATGACCACAAACCTACACATCATTTTGTTTATGACCCGTCAGTTCTCTTCACTCATCCTCTACCTCCACTCAACTCAAAAGACCTCTAACCTTAGAATGGCCAAGTTGTACCTTTCCTTACATTATATTGTCACTCCCTTGAGAAGGTCCTTTCAGCTTGGTCATTGCTCATTTTGCACTCAAACACATATTTGTTAAAGTACTTTCAAACACTGCAGGGAATTTCAGTCTGTATTTCATTTTCCATCATCTTAACCCTTGATTGTGTCAGAATTTGCAATCACTGCTGCAGTGTGGACTTTCAAAGATCATAATCACATTTTGGTTGCCCTTTTACAACCAAAGTGGTCACAGTACTTTCCCCATTTCATGCCACAAACTGAATCAATATTTTCTTGGCTTTGCCATACATTGTCAAGCATACTCCTTCCATAACCAGTGACATATTTGTAAAATATCTGTATTTGTAAAACTAATACAGAGTGATCTCTTTCTCTTAAAAAAATCCTCACCTTCTGCACTCCATTCATCTTCAGGTTATTTTATCTAACTTTATCCTCCAAATAAATGAGCTGTTGACCAAGAAATACCAACTGGTTATAGGTATCCATGTTTTTTTTTTTTTTTGCTTTGCATCATATTGATGTCACAGTTTTCAGCATCATACACTTGCATATATCTGACAAACCCAGCTAGCAATCAAGATAAATCTTTCAAACCATGTAAAATCTATTCCAGTGTAGTTCCATATTCTGCCATATCAAGTCACATCAATGTTTCCACTTCCTCATTGCCAGTTATACATCAGACTACTCACCCACTTCTTCCAAATCACATATTTCCACTTCTTGCCATTTCTTCTACTATCATAAAGTGAATGACATTTTAATGCAACTTCACTGTCAAGCTCATATCAAGTGAAGATCTGTAAATAATAAAAAATGTACTTATTTAGTCATGCAAATTTTAGTGGGCAGAGTGGGATTCAACGACAAATTCATATCTGAATTTTTCTTCTCTTATTTAACCTTGTATTTCAACATGCTATTTCCCTCATCAACTTGCATGCATGAATTTCTTATAAATGAATGTTACTATAATGTTTCTTATGTCTGTACAAGCATAACATCATTTTATGTGCTTTCTGGCCTGGTTCATGGCTGAAAAGGATTTGAGAAATAGTGTATTCAAAATAATAGAAATAACAAAATTAAAAAAATAAATAAAACATATGCAAATCAAAACCAATAACAAACACAAAACCAGTTTTATTGAGAGGACTGAAATACGGCAAGGTGTGAGTTTATGTTCTAATAAGAACATGCCACCAGAGCTGAGGGCAGTCAGTGCAAATATCTTAAGTGGTTATGTTTGGGTATTCTCTTAGCAGACTGAAACCTGACTGTCCCCTATTCCTTGTTTTCCTGCATACTTCATTGGCATTGCAGCAGCCCAGCAGCTTGTCTCCAAACTGCAGGGTGACATATTCCTTTTTATACCTTAGGCAAACAAAATCTGTTTATTTAATCCTAAGTCACTTTGGTGACAAATTCAGAATAAATACGTAACACTTGATATTTAGTTATAAAAAATATTACTTATTATTCTAGTATGTTATAGAAATTTACCCAGCAAGCAAATCAGTCTAAATTAAAAAAAAACTACAGTGACAAATACAGTAAAACATTTTACTCTGCAATATGATATTCACTATAAAAATGGTCAAAATACTACATTATAAAATTAAATGCAATTTTGTAAGAGTATGCTCATTTATTCAGAGCTTCCTTGTGTCGGGCTTGGATCTGTGACTGCAAGACTTGGATTGCTTTTAAAACCATCTGGACCTAAAAAGCTGACACAAGTATATATGTATGTATGTTTTATATTTTACACAAATATATGTGTGTGTGTCTGTGTGTGTGTGTGTGTGTGTGTGTGTGTGTGTGTGTGTGTGTGTGTGTGTGTGTGTGTGTGTATCTATATATATATATATATATATATATATATATAGAGAGAGAGAGAGAGAGAGATAAATAAATACAATTTTGCACTTGCTCTGTTTCAGTGATATTTAACACTTCTGTGCTTCATTTATTTACTTGGTTGAATTTCGCTGTTTTTCTGCCTGCATTTGTTAAAGAAACTCCATCTGTTTGTTACTGTACTGTTCTTATGTTGTTTTAACAGCATTCTGCAAAAGCTGTTCTGAGGTCACCAAATATTTCTAAGTTTTGCGCATGCTTGCATATAAGTAAACCTCTATGGTTTAAAATTCTATATAGGAAATGCTCTCCATAGTCTCCCACTGTTCACAGCTGTTTTGAGTTTGTGCAGAGGGTGGTACCGCTGCAGCGCATCTAATAGTAGAATATTAAACCCTCTCATTTTGACCTTTGAGGGACTCTCCCTTACTCCTTCCTAACTAGAAATTGTGTTTCTTGCCTTCCCTAGCATAGGCTAGATTCAGACCTGCTGAATCTAGACTGTTTGGTATCAGCTATGCTCTTAAACAAGCCATCTTACATTAAAGAGGGCCTCTCTGCACCCTTGTGGCAGAAGTGTGAGGCTCAGGACCCATCCGAGTTTCAGATTGCTGAAGAAAGGCTCCGTTTGGGGCTTTCCCATTGGCAGTTGCGTTAAAACTGTTCTGCCTGTATATAAACCTCATGTTGCTGCAGGTTTGGGCTCAATTTACTGGAGCTGCTCAACATTTGGAAACTTTAGCCAGAAGTCGGGAGTGCATCTGAACTGAAATCCAAGGCATCCAATGAAAAACCTGAAAAATAAGTATATTTAAGCCAGCACTGCACTTTGTTAACTGTATTTAATTGAATTACTGCTTCATTTTTGCTGTTTATGACCAAGTCTAGCTAGCCCACTTCCTTCCCGAATCACATTCAAAAAAATCCTGCCACAATGGATGGGCAGTTTCCCATCATTTCTCTTGCCAGCTTGATTGATATGGGCAACTTGAGGCAATGTAGCAATTGCTTCATGTATACTGACAACCATTCACTCCTAAAGCAAATTAGCACTCTATGTGAGCGATGCAAATACACTGTTGAATTGGAGTCCATTCTCTCATGTAAAAACAAGCAAGACATCAAATAGGTTGTCAGCACACATGCTTCACCTCTCATGCAAATCTCACTTCTCACACAAAATAAGGTGATGATGCATAAACCCATATACATGGAGGTGCTCACTAAAAACCTACCAAAAGAACAGAGACCTCCCAAATGCACACTATCCACATTCACCACTAAACAAAAAGAAACCATGACACAGCACACACACACCCATTTCTCAACAAATAAACCACTCATCAAATGTCTTGGTTATAGGCAACTCCATAGTGAGACACAGAGATCTCCCCCTCACCAGACTGGACAAGAAGGTGGTCGCAGCCAGCTGCCTATCAGGTAGCAGGATCCAACAAATCATGCATGCACTCAAGTCTCTCAACAAGTACCATTATGGCACTGTCATAGTTCATGTTAGAGTGAATGACCTGAGACATACCTCTCTGGACTACATGAAGACAGGCATGATGGAACTCTCTGATTATGTGTTCCAGACAGGTATGTCTGCACCCCCATTAGGGACTCTAATATTCCGGACATAGTACTCACTAACATGGGGGGTTCACTGTACTTTCCCATGAGAGATGCCCTCCCTGGTTAGGTCAGACCACAAATCAGTCTCATTTGAAGTAACTACTGGAACTAACACCATCACAGGAACAACTATGCAGAACTATACGTAAATGTCCTGTACAAACACTTATGCTACTGCATAAACTCTGCTGTACCTGACCAGATCAAAACCAAGTCTTCCCATAAAAGCAAGCTACTGTGGTGGACGTCAAGCGTAAACAGATTATTTAACAACAGGAACAAACTGTTGTCCAAAAGCAAGAGGGATAGGACACTACAGAGGAAGAGTTTATTCCTAAGCCTAAATAAGAAAATCAGAAATCTTGTAAAGTACTATAAAGTAAATTATGAAACTAAAATCCCATCCCTAACCAAGGATAATCATAAGGCATTCTTTAACTATATCTGAAGTCTAAAAGGGAAACCCAGCTATGCGCCAAACTGGTTGTAGATGGGATCACTCATACTACACTGGAAGATATTGCCAACCTACTAGCTGACAGATTCAGTGCAAACTTCATCCCAGTATCCTCACCTACCATATCCTAAAGCATTCCTGACACCAGCCCTCTGCCTAGTATCTGTGGAGAACAGGTCATCTCTGCACTCACCAAGGCCAAATACACAGCCTCAGTGGGTCCAGATAATGTCCCAAGTTGTTTACTAAACAATCTAAAACAAGACCTAGTGGACCCACTTGGCATCCTCTTTAATCATAGCTTCAGAACTGGCTATGTTCCTGCAGAATGGAGAAGAGCAACAGTAATTCCGCTGCACAAAGAGGGGGGACATCGACTGACTTTGGGAACAGACCTACAAGTCTAACCAGACTCATCTGCAAGGCCATGGAAAGAATTATCATGGACCTTATCAACAAGGACATAGGTGACCTCCAAATGCTGGACCCAACCCAGTTTGGCTTTAAGGGTAGTTCATGCTTATTAAAGCTGGTGGACGTCTTTGAGAATGTCACCCAGATCATGGATGGAGGTAAGGAAGTGCACACAGCCTATCTCAACCTTGCCAAGGTGTTTGACACAATTCCCGACCCTGGCATCATTGAGAAACTCTCCCAGTTGGGGATTAACCCTTACATCACTAGATGGGTAGCCAATTGGCTCACCAACAGAATACACACTGTCAAAATTGGTGACTCCACCTCCACCAGTAGACCCGTCACCAGTGGAGTACCACAGGGGTCTGTGCTGGGCCACTTACTGCTTGTTATCTACTTCTCAGAAGTCCAGGACAAAGTAGACAGTCTTTGGCTCACCAAGTTTGCTGATTGCAAATTGGGAGCAATTATCCAGTCCCCCAATGATAACATATTACAAGAAGGGCTAGCACAAACCAATGATTGCTGCCAAAGCTGTGGTCTAAAACTAAATGCAAAAAATGCATTATTATTCCCTTTGGCAAAATGGAAATCCCTACAAATTACAATAATGACAGCAACCCCCAGGTCCAACCCAGTGGTGTGAGACTTGCGAACACAGATTGATAGCAATCTGAACTTTGATCATAAAGTTTCCACAGTGGTAAGGAAAGCCTTCTATGTAGTGCACCTCATAAGCAAGGACACATCATCCAGTTCAAGAGATGTTATACCTCCACTGTACTCAACCCTCATCAGACCACTAATAGAGTATAATGCACCTTTTTTCATGTACTTCACCAGACACCTGCAGCAGTGGAGAGACCACAGAGGTTTCTCATTAAGAAAATACAGGGACTCCAAACCAAGACCTACATGGACAGGCTGAAAGCTTTGTCACTTTACTCTGTATCTTACAGGTTGCTGAAAGGTGACTTGTGCCTGGCCTATAGGGCAATTTTCAACCCTGCCCT
Organism: Protopterus annectens; assembly: GCF_019279795.1. Taxonomy (NCBI): domain Eukaryota; kingdom Metazoa; phylum Chordata; order Ceratodontiformes; family Protopteridae; genus Protopterus; species Protopterus annectens. The sequence goes on from NC_056731.1 coordinate 1,370,346,554, forward strand.
AATGGAAATGCTGTACATTCGCAAGTCAAATGGCACAAGAGTCACTCACTCTAGGGATCTCAACCTCGCTTGTGACATTAATAGAACATGCTGGAGAGAAAGATATGCCTCCCAGAGACTGTTGCTTCTCTGGAACAGACTTGCCATTCATGTAAAACAGAGCTCCTCACTGACTCTATTCAAATGCAGCCTAGATAACTGGATGGGAGACTTCATGGGCAGGGGTAGCTGGTGTTGATCACAGACCCAATATGTCCATAAATTCATTCTGAGACCTACCCAGAGAGAAAATGGGGATACTTGGGACTAACATGGCTAGGCTTGTAAATGCTCTAGGCCTGCTAGCCTAGTAACCTCCTATGAACCTATCAAATGTTTTGCCATTTGTCATTCCCCCCAGTACAGCTCATTGAGTGTGTACTTTTAACTTCCAGTGGGCGTGACTTGAGCCTATAAAAAATGAAGTTATCTCCTTACAGTTCAAACAACTTTTCATATCTCTGGAACCATAAGTGTTACTAGAAAACTGTAAATGGCAAACTATTCAGGAGATATTAATCTTTACAGTGGTGGCATTCATTCAGTTCAATGCTTTAAACTAGATTTTCTAAGACAAAATAAAAGCAGTAAATATTAATTTTGTAATATTGTATAAACAGCGTACGATATCTCAGTAACCATTCAAGCAAGACACATACTGCCAGCAGGATTTTATTCATAAAACTGTGTTACCTGAATATTGAAATGTTTAGAGAAATATGAAAATTATTACAATACAAAATAAACAGTATACAAATATTCAATATCTCTCTAGCTGCATTAGGCAAGACGTCAAATATCAATACAATTGTGTGTGCCACCGTGTATGCTTTAAGATGCAATCTTCTGATACCTTGTATTTAGCATGGTTTTGGAATTATTAATGCAAATAGGAAAAAGCAACATTTGACGCCTAGAAGCATCAGTAGAAGGTAACTGCAGGAACACCTGTAGGCGCACTCGGCTGTAATGAATTTGTTTTTTTGGTTATTGCTATATCTTAATTACACTAGCTACTATGAGAAATGTTTCAGCTCGGTATGTATTACATTTATCTTAACCGTTTCAGATTTTCTTGCTCCTTGTCCAGAATATCTACTTTTATTGTTTGACCTTATAGATTTATAAGCATACTACAGTATAATCTAAGATTATCTCAAATGATTTGGATTTGACATGACACAGAAATATACTCAGTAACCAATAGTTACACTTTTCTTGTTTATGCTTTAGACTCCACAGTCTGTGTGCACAGAGAGCTGCTTTCCAGGATACCGCAAAGCTAATCGACCTGGGCAGTCGGCCTGTTGTTTTGACTGCATCGTATGTTCTGAAGGAGAAATCACAAACCACAGTGGTGAGTATATCTCTACTACTGATTTATACAGCAACTTGTGTAAACAATGTTTACCGACTGAAGCACAATCTGCTGACAAATGTAGTGTTACATGTCTGCAAAGTTAGGTATGTGTGAGGGGGAACAGCCTGAAAATGCAAACATAAATGCATACACAGCACAGGCAGGTAGAAATGCCCATCACTTAACAGCAAATAATACCAAAAGAAAACATGAGAAAGTTTTATTTGATGCCTTTTAGAAAAGGGAGAGGGAAAAGGTGAATACAGAATGCAGAGGCAGGTATAAGTAAAATACCATGTGATGACCCATAGTATGCTTGTGAGAGCAAACCACGGAGGCAGCACAATTTACAGAGTATTGTATCAGGAATGGCACTAGCATTAAAAGAAATGTACATCTATCTGTTATCCCTTTCACTTCTGACTCCAGACAGACACTTTTATGTGAAAGCGACAACAGCCATTTCTGGGACAAAGAAGCCAGCTTAGAGAACTGCAGACTCAATTGTAAAGCAGCTTAAGAGTCTAGGCAGGAAAGAGAGGAGTCACCAGATTTCGGTGAACTTGGTCTTGGGTTTTAGCCTTAGTAAGACGTAGGTGAAAATAATCAAAGGTAACCATGTCAAGCGAAGGGGTGTTTGCTCATTGTGGTACATACAGAGATCAATTCTCTGTTAAACAAAAGTTGATGTGGCTCTAGGCAGCGTCAGGAAGATGACAGAGATATGCTAGGAGAAGAAGAGGGGCATGTCATTTATTTGAAAACTCCTTCAATGGTTGCAAGTGCTACAAAGTAAATTTGCCAATGCTACAAAGTAAATTTTGTAAAAGTCACTTTAAGCACAAATGGTCTCTATGCTTTACCTAACTGTTTTGTGAATGTGTAGTTGGTATATATAAGTATAAAGGGTTTTGGGGTGCATCCCTCAAGAGGGGGGGTTAAAGGGGAAAACAAGTAGTATGAATTTGACCAAAACAACTTTCAACCAGTGATTTTCATCACTTTAGCAATCACTAAAAGTCCATTGGGTGGATCAACATGATTACAATGACGTATGGGATTGCTTTCACAGAAATGTGACCTCATATGAAACAAAGGGGACATGTTGGAGGGACAGGTATATGTCTTAAAGATTAGCCATTCTTTGGAAAAGGCTTCCCATTCCTGTGAAGCAGAGCTCATCCCAAACTCTATTCAAATGTAATTTAGACCACTGGATGGGAAATCACAAATGTATCCCTGGTTTGACACGTATGCCCAAAATGAACAGGTTCAGCCTGTGAGTGCTTGATGTGTACAAACTGTAATATTCACTGGGTTACTGGCACATCTAAGCAATATTCTGGTAAATTTGTGGCAAGCTTGGCAAGGCTTAAAATGGCCCCTGGGCTGACAGCTTAGTAACAACCCATGACCCTATGAATTTAGGTTTCAGAAACCTCTAAAATGGTAAACCTATAGAAACAGCCCTATCGAGAATAACATTCAAGATCCCAGCTTTTACATTAGCAGGAAAAGACTGGGTTTACAGCCATGCATGCCTATTAAAAGAGCCAGAAGCAACAGCTGTAAGCATGTACTGATATCCAACTTTATTTGCAGTTTATACAAGGAAACCCACTCTCTTATGACATCTACATAAGTCATATAGCAGATTGGTTGATACTGTGCCATACAAGTCTGGTAATAATGCCCACTGCAGCATGCACTGTGGTATATGCGCATGTATTTTATGGTCCTGTGATGCACGTATGCTGCCATGCATGCAGTGACTTCTGGATAAAATTATGTGCACTCCTTGGCTCAAGAGGATGCCATAACCCTTCCTGCTGCTGCAGTCATACCTGACCCATGAGAGGGGCCATCTTAGCCCAGGTACCATCTGCATCCTCCTCTGAGAGAGGTGAACCAATGGCGGCCACTCTAACCCACTTGTCTGTCTTTTTCACTCCCATAGTGTCGGGGATGCCATCCGACCCCAATTTATTTGGATCATAGAAAAAGCTTTACCCTGAACACCATAGAGTTGGTACTGCCTTGCATATAGTTCATGTCTAATAAATGCTATCATACTCTTTGCCCACCTTGCTAAAGTCATTTTATTAAAAGAAGCAGAATGCATACAGTATTGAATATCATGATATTCTCTGGAAAAAAAGGCACCAAAGGAAAATAGATTTGAGATGGGATCTGATGGCCACCTGGACACTTGTCAGCATCTTTCTTGCTGACAATTTTTCTTAGTGAATTTAGATAAAATGTGCTTTATTTTTAAATCAGATGTCTCCAGCAAAAATTTACAAAAACTGATGAGAAAACCAAGGCCTAAAGAACATGTTGACAATGCAAATCTAGCAGACCATTCATTTTAAGTGGAAAAAGAACTGAAGCAAGCAGAAGGATTACTCTGCACTGTAGCTGGGCTACTCACAGCTTCATAGGAGATTAGTAGGCTAACGGCTCAAGAGCCCTTATAAGCCTAGCCAGTTTTACCCATATTTTACCCTATTTTCTAACCTTAGGGAAAGATAAGGGACAGCAAGCAGGGTGGACTATTTTTACAAACTTCCTCTGTTCATAAGGGACATGGCACCACCTCAAAAGTTAATCCATTGGTCCAGATCACACTTGAAGATGGTTAGGAAAGGGCTCTGCTTCATGTGAATAGCAAGCCTATTACACAGAACAGGCAATCTCTGGGGCACATACCTGTCTCTCCAGCATGATCTATTCCATGTCAGAGATCAGGTTTAGATCTTTGGAGTGAGTAACTCTCATACAGTTAGTTTTGCAAATATGCAATATTTCCATCAGGGCTGGGTCAGAGACTGCCTTGTAGGTCAGATACAGATCACCCCCTCAGTAATCAGTAGGAAACTGAATGCAATGACAGGGCTTCTAATCTGCCACATGACTCATTTTTTATACCCTGTATTTTTTTGTTGAGAAACCTCCAACAACGTTCAAACTTTTGCAGGTGCCTGGTGAGGTACATGACTAAGGGTACATTGTACTCTATTACTGGTCTGATGAGGGCTGGAACAGTAGTACTATAACATCCTTAGATCTGGATACCATGCCCTTACTTATAAGCTGAGCCACATGGAAAGATTTCCTTACCACTGTGGATACATGTTGGTCAAAGTTGAGATTGATATGCATTGGAGTACCCAGATCTCTCACCACTGGATTCACTCTTAGGGTGATGCTATCGATATTGTAATTTGCAAGAGTATTTGATTCCCCAAGGGTATTAGTATGCAATTCTTTGCATTTAGTTTGAGGCCATGGCTCTGACACCAATCATTAGTCTGGGTGAGACCTTTCTAAAAGATAAACATTATTTGGGGAGATGGTGATTGCCCCCAACTTGCAGTCATCAGCAAACTTGGTCAGCCAAAAGCCATCGGCATTTGTCTTGACTTCTGAAATGTAATCGTCTTTAAAGTAATAAGATGAAAACGTGGTGATCTAGTTGATGCGTTTATGGTTGTATTATTTTTTTTTGTGAAAAGTTGTATTAAAGAGGTTGAATTTTAAGACAACCTTAGTGGCATTCATTTTGGACTGCTTCTACAGTGCTTTTTTTGTTTTTGGTTTGAAGTCTTGCTTAGCACTGTCCCTACATTGGTTTTGGATTACATATTAATGTAATTGATTTACAACCAAATGAGGGTTATACCACCATACAGCCACTAAGAAAATATATACATTATAATATATACAAATATATACATTTTTCACTGCAGTAAACTTCAGTTTATATATTTTTTTTTTCAGATTCTGTGGACTGCATGAAATGCCCTTTATACTACAAGGCAAATGAAAGAAGAGATGCCTGCATTGCTAAGGAAACAGAATACCTTTCATACCAAGAACCACTGGGTGTGACACTGTCGGCAGTCTCCATTTTCTGTTCCATGATGGCAGTTTCCATTTTAGCAATTTTTGTCAAAAATCAAGACACTCCAGTTGTAAAAGCCAACAATCGTGAAATAAGTTACCTTCTGCTCTTGGCCCTGTTGTTATGTTTTCTTTGTTCTTTGTTATTTATTGGTTATCCAGTGCCTACGGTTTGTATATTCAGACAAGTTTCATTTGGTGTAATTTTTGCAGTGAGCTGTTCATGTGTTCTGGTAAAGACGATCACTGTAGCAATTGCATTTAGTGCTATAAATCCCAACAGTAACCTGAGGAGGTGGGTAGGGCCCAGGCTGCCATATTTGATACTTTGCTGCTGTTGTATTTTACAGGTAGCCATTTGTGCTTTATGGCTGGTTATCTCCCCTCCGTTCCAGGAAATCAATACTTTATCTAAACCTGATACTATAATAATCCAATGCAATGAAGGCTCAGTGCTTGCATTTTGGCTTATGGTTGGTTACTTGGGAATTCTTGCAGCTGTCAGTTTAACTGTAGCATTCTTTGCTCGAAAACTGCCAGACAGCTTTAATGAGGCAAAGTTTATTACATTCAGTATTCTTGTCTTCATAACAGTCTGGCTTTCCTTTGTACCAGCATATCTCAGCACAAAAGGGAAGTTTATGGTTGCGGTAGAAGTTTTTGCCATTTTATCTTCCAGTGCAGGTTTACTTGGCTGTATATTTTTTCCAAAATGTTACATACTTTTATTAAGGTCAGAAATGAACTCTAAAAAGTATTTATTAGGAAAGAAATAGCAGTAAAGGGTACCTCCTACATTATTTAATCCAGCAAAACACAAACTTTTTGCTCTTAATTTCATTTTTTTCAATATGAACTTAAAACATGTTACGCTCTCGCTGTGTGTTTATATATTATATGTATGAATATATATTATTCATTCTTAGATGTATATATTTATTTAAGCAATAATTCTTTGTTGGGTGGAATATTGTTAGAATTTACAAACTGCATGGGTTTGGTTCTGAAAAGTGTTTCCTAAAGGACTTTTCTAAGCAACAGGAATAAGTAAATCTGATAATAATCCTCCACAGCTATAGATTATTGTGCTAATACCATGAACATGTCTCTCAGACAAAACAACTTAGAATACATTTTTATACTATTTTTTGTTTTTCTTTACTACTATATATCACCCATATCAATATTGTTATTTTTTCTAATTGTTTTTGATGTTTTACATAACGTTATTTTATTTTTTACCATGTATTACTGGTTCTGTTTCTCACCACACAAGGCAGAAGCCAAAGTATTAAGCATGGTTTAATTTCTATTTTTATGGAAGAGGGCACAGCTGAAGCACTACAGCTTAATTGTATAATTTTGTAGTTAGTCATACTCAGGAGTGTTTGCTGTTATCAGAAGGGTGTATATTGGGATGGACAAAGTAGCCCTATGCCCCCCCCCCCAGTTTACGAAGTACAAAAAGAAAGCACAACAGGTTATTACAAAGGAGTAATAGCTCATATGTAGAGTACATTATTTTCCATCTTACTAATGTGTAAACAGATCCTTGATTTGATATTACCATGTTAGGTTTTATTTTTAAAATACCCTTGCAAATCAGAGATTGCTCTGATATTCATTAAACTTCTGAAACTCTTTAAACCTTTCTTTCATACCAAAATAAACAGGTGATCATTTCTGTACAGGTGATAAAGGACCATTGGTGTTCACTGTTTGACAGAGACCACTATGCATCAAAATGACAATGGATTTATACAAAGTTAGAGGTGTGGGGGCTTGCCATATCCATGGGAAGTGAAGGGATTAAGCTCCTGCAAAAGCAGTTATAACAGATTGATTGTAGGGGATACACATTACCAGCTATGATCAAGCAATTGTTTTTCAAATTATTGCAAATCCTTTGTTTATAGAGAAACCTGTAATTGCTGTCACACTTGCTCACATCACTATTTCTGTTGTACGTAATATGGTAATATTGACATCATGCTTGTCCTCTCCTAGAATGTAATTTTTTTTCTACCTAATCCAACCAATACCCATGTTGGATTTCTTCTCTCCAATTTTCTTTCTTCTATTTACTGTACTGATATTTGTTCCATTTTCAGTCTGTATGCACCCAATACTTAAATTTACTTTCTATGAGGCATTAAGCTCTCTCTCATGGTTACACAGTAATTACCTCCTCACTAACCTTTACAAATTAAAAGCTGCTTTATAATGCCCATTTCTATTACTAGCAATGATTTTTCGCTCTGTATAAACTGTTTAATTCTATGCCTGAAGTTAGCTATTGCTGTTGCAGTTCTTTTACAAATGTGAAACAACTTCAGATCCCCAGATATTATGTTAAATTACTTAGGTCGTTCTCTCCTTTTCTGGATTTCTAAAGCTATTTGCCATGGCCTAAACTATTTATAGTTATACATCCAGCAGTTGCCAGAACATCTCCTGCTGTTAATTGTAATCCATTCTTTATTCTCTCTCTCTCGACTTTTAGTTCCATTCAGTGTCTTGCTACTGTATTCTTTCATCTACGGCTTACCTCTAAACATTTAATGACATTCTGCCCATATAATGCATTAACCCATAGTTCTATATTCTCTAAATTTGACATGTTTATCTTTTGGATTAATTTTGTATATTTCATTTCACTTTGGCCATAATGCATACTTTCACTCATTAAAGTTTCTTGTGACTATAAGATTATTTATTGAATGCTTGTTAAACAACACTTACATGCAGTCAGCTAATGAGGTATCACATGGCTGCTGACAAGCTGGACAAGAATTCCCTTGAGATCAGAGTCAAACAAAATTTAATAGTGAGGAGGTGTTGTTGAGAAACAAATTAAAATGTCAGCCTAGATGTCATGCCTCATTTGTTTTCATCTTATATGTTCTTATGTCTTTTGTTCATTCATAGTCATGATATTTGAAAAGTTGAGAACATGATGAAGGTGAAGATGTGAAACAGCTGCCACTTTTAAGGTATGATAGCACTATCTGGGTCAGAAGAGGGAGGAACAGGAAAGTGTAACATTGAGAAAGGACAATGATTGGGAGATCTTCATCATAGACCAAAGCAAAGATGGACAATGGTGTAAAATTCTGACAAATTGCATTCATGTATATAGGACATCTAAGTATTCTAAGAGGGTCTATATTAGATAAACAAAAGCTTATCTAACCGAACGCTCACATGATCGAAAATCCAGAAACTCTAAACTGCAATTGTGGGGGGCTGCGCCCCCCCCCCCGCTAAATACATACTCCAACTCCGAGATCGCGCTACAGTGAGGAAAGGGCAAGTATTCCCATTTTCACTATACCGCAATCTCACAATTGCGGTTTTGAGTTCCGCAATTTTTGCTCATGTGAGCGTTTGATTAGATAAATATTTGTTTATCTAATATAGACCCATTCTAAGACATACACTGAGGGAATAGAGACCTGTAAACAAAACTAAATGAAAATGTGAAAATATGAACTGGGTATGTTCAAACTGTGAACTGTAGAAGTTTGTTAAAGAGGGAACTGTATGAAGAAGCTGTTCAAAAATCTTTGTAGGAAAATTAGAGTAAATTGAAGCCTAGGAAGTGAATATCAGCTGTTGGAAAATATGAACAGTCTCTGATTGCACACACTAGGAATTTAAAGGACTGAACTGTAGACAATGAGGGGAAAGACAAATGCATTATACTGGATAAAACTGTGTATGCAAATAATGTTTTAGTAGATGTATAATACGGAATAAGAAAATTATAGAAATATTATCTAAATGCTTGAAGTTGGAAATAAATTTACTTGATGCTGGGGAGGGAGAGGGATGCCAACTGTTTGCACTAAAGAAAAAATCATCATGTGGAGTATTTGAAATGATACATGGAGAATTTGAAGGTACAAACCGACAAAGGAGATTTAAATGTGGTTATAAGGGATTTGTTAAATAAGAGGCTATTAAACAGAATGGTGACTAAAGGGTAAAGGGGGTAGGTGTACATAGTTTAGTAAATAACTAACTTAAGTGGTGTTACTGATAAATCAGTATGGTAAGTGTTTTTAAACAATGAAGGATGAGAAGCTGTACCAGAGATACTGCTCACTAAAAGCCTAAGCAGTTGATAAGCAACTTGAGAAAGTGGAAATATCCAGGGGAAAGCAAGAAGACAGGAGTATTTGAGGAGGGGAAGAAATGGAATGAAACATGAAGGTTAGGGCAGCAACGACTAGGTTGCTGGATATGTTGTATATGGGAGTGACCAGCGGGTGGGGAGGCATTCTTCCTGGCTGTTGACATCCCTAGAAGACAAAGTGATTTTCATACAAGTGTCAGGTACATGCAGCCTCAATGGAATAAAAAGTGTGTACTACAGAAAACTGGGGAAGTGTGTATGGGAGGTAAGGAATCTGATGAAGAGAGAAGGAATAATGAGACTGAAGAAGGTAAGACTTGATAAAGCTATATTATTGTTATTAAGGTTAAACAGAGACAGTGGAGAAATGCAGAGTATGCATATAAAGAGTATGCATAGTTGTATGAATAGTGGGGACAGGAAAGGGTAGGAATACCAATATGTGGAGAACAATAATGCTGGATCAAGAAGTTAGGTGGGTGGTGGAGAGATAATATTAAATTATTGTGTTTTATGGGCCATATGAGGATAAGAAAGGAATGACAGCTTATTGCTTTGAAGCAGTAAAGGGTGTGAGAGAGCAGGAGATAGAATGCAGGCAAGGGGATATTTTAATGTAGTACTGGAACTGAGACAGGACAGTTTGTCAAGAGGCATTATAGGGAACAGATGGAGAAATAAGAAATAGTGGACATAGGGAGGGTGTTGGGATGAAAAAGGGTATATTATTTCTAGGGAAGAGAGAAGGAAAGCTAGCAAGTCAGATATAATTTTAGTGTACAAAGGGACTGCAGAGGAATTATAAGGTATGGAAGTAGCAGATAGGGAGTTACCTGAGTATAGTTTGCTGATTTTGGTCTGGGAGTTTGATACTGAAATTGACTGTCAATGAAATACCCTGGATATTGGTGGAATGTAATAATTCAAGTGGGAATGGTTTCATGAAATGGTAGTACAGGGTGAGATAGTATAAAAGTGTCACTAGAGTAGGATTAGGAGTACGAAGGGTCATAGGAAAAATGGAAGAGGACAGAAAAGTTGGAAAAAAAACTGTACATTTTAAGACGGTATAATTTTGGCAGGCTGATAGAAGAACAGAAGCAATTAAGGTCAGGATGAAAGTATGCAAGACTGTAAATTGCTAAAGGAGTTGGCTACGTGAGCAGCAAGGTTTACCTTAATCTGAGCATGTGCTGTTTGTACGACATTGGAAGGTCGAAAGTACAGCAGCAAAAAACCTGTAAACTCAAAAAAATGTGTTTGAGTGGCTAACAAGTGAATGTATTTTGCCATTCAAACACATGGACAAATGTCGAAAATGGTTTTCCGTCAAACCATTTTTGACATTTGTCCTCAGAAGTGTTCCAGAATTCGCTCGTACAAGTCGCACAAAAGCACAATCACACATACCATGTGCAACAAAATGAAGGTAATTTTGGCAGCAATGTGGTGAGGGTAAAGGAGATTAGTGTAACACTGATCAGTTGGAAAATAATGGATCAGAGGAAGAAAAGCAAAGAAAGTGAAATCAGGCAGTGGATGGGGAGGTGATGTGAAGGAAAGGGAAATTAGAGAGCTGAGAGATTTCTGCAAAGTATTATAAAGGAAACAGGAAGTACTGAAGTGGATAGTGTTGATAAGAAACAAAATTTAAGATATAGAGACAGATATTAGAAAAAAGGGGAAAGAGTGGGCCAAGATGATTTTCTAACTGATATTTACAAGACGGAAAGAGGATGAAGGAGGTGCTTCATGAAGTATTGGGGGGGACTTCCTGAATCAATATGTAAAGTAACAGTATAGGGGCTATTTATGGGAAAGTGAAAGATCCATGCTAACTATAGTTCCATTTCACTATACATTGACAAAATTTTGCCTAAATTTTGGAAGAAATTGGTAGAAATATTTTTGCCAGGTGTCACATGAAAGAAGCAGGTAGGGGTTCTGAAACTAAAAATGTATAGGGTCATGGTCAGATATGTATAAATTTTATAAAATGGGTAGGGACACTGGGGTGGGGATGTGTGTTAAATGATGTTCAGGAAACATTTACTAGCTTGGAGTAGGAGGATTTGTTGGGATTGCTGCAGCAGGCAGTAGGTGAAGCTAAGAGGTTAAATGGTTTTCAAGCATGGTATAGAAGGCCATGAGCAAAGGTGTTGGTTAGTGAAGGAAGGTCAGGGAGGGTGAGCTTAGGGGAAAAGAAAGCATGTTGACTTTCTCAAGCCTATTTTTGTTGGGAATTAAAAGTCTTATTCCAATAATAAGAACTGTGGCGAGCGAGGTGAACTAGTGAAGAGGAGTCTTGTGTATTATTTTTCTGATAACTGCATGGTTTTATTGGAAGATGTAAGAAAGCAGTGGCCAACTGTTCTTGGAAATCTTTAAGGGGTCTGGGTAAGAATCATGGTTAATGAATCTCCCAAAGAAGTCAGGGCTAGTCAATGAGGAGGGAGCTAGGAGGTGTGGCTGCTGTGGTCAGATATGAAAAAGTAGAAGAAGAGAAGGGATTAAAAATAAAGCAGCTTTTGCCTTACTTCAGCTAAAAAAAAAAAAATGATTGCATTAAAAATGCTTAATTCCAACACTGAATACTGCAGACTCAATACCATGATTAAGTTGCACTGAAATAATAGCACTGTGTTTGGGGTCTGCCTTTCAATCATTGCAGTCTTAAATGGTGCAAGGCATCCCATAGAACTAGCACTCCAGGTGTAAACCAGTGAAAAGTACAATCAGCTCTGCACTGCAAGCACATTTGTCTAGTCTTCATGCCATTTGTCCCAGTGTTTTTCCATTGACCTCATACTGTTCAGCTATACACAGATGGATTACATGGTTAGTCATCACATCTTGCTGAGCTCACACATCTGTACTTTATAGGAGTCTATATTATCTTGTCAAATGACGTGTTCAGAGAACATGTCTTCATCAACAAGTAAACAGCGAACCCTGTAATCGCCAAATGGCCAAATCAGTGACTTTTTTCTCAGGGGGAAAAAAGTGCTTGGCCTAATTAAAAAAAACAAACATTCAGACCCTACATAGTGGGGGGCTGTGCCCCCCAACTAAATATACCAACTCCAAGATTGCACTACAGTGGGTAAAAGGGCAAATCCCTGATGACGGGCAAGCACTTTTTTCCCCGGGGAAAAAGTCACTAATTTGATTATAGAGTTTGCTGTTTACTTGTAGATGAAGACGTGTTTGCTGAACATGTCTTTTGACAAGATACTATAGACCCCTTTATAGCGCTCTAACTACTCTGAATGATAACTATGCCCATGTTTGTAGTTGTAGCTGTGAGTTTTGAAATATTTTCCTTTCTGATTTATTGTTCATTCCTGAGGGATGTGCTCTAAGTTGCCACAGTTACAATACATTTTATGAGATTATGTAACTGCTATTAAAATGAATATCTTGGCAGAGTATGCATAGCACTCTCTCTCGTACCAGGCATAAAAAATAGGATATCACAGTTTTTTGGTTCACAATGAGTAACACTTATTCTAGCTGCACCTCATACTAAATCATTTGCTGATATAACTGACTTCATAACAATAGCTTGAAATACCTGATACAAGCATGAAAGTTTGAATATTACATCATTTTGGGGAATGTTTGCAGTATGTAAAATGCTGTTTTGTGTCCACACAATTATGGAATCATGGAATTAACTTTATTATCTCTAAGCATTAATGGAATAAGCAGCCCAAAGAAGAGGACAAACATGTTACAGTATCTTAACATTAACAAAGCACAAAGTATATTTCTTCAAAAACACATTTAACAATCTGCTAAATCTGTCTATAATCCAAATATGCAGTATTAGCTCAATCTACCTTCAAAAACAAATGAAAGGGGGGTCATGATACTTTGGCAAAATAATATTCCAACACCTCAAGTTATATACAAACATGAAGACAGAATGGTTTAATTACATTGAGTTATAAATAAAAATAATAGGTTACAGACTGTAGCCAGTATTTAGTGGTTTACTGGAATGAGTAAAAAATACATATATTACTAACAATGCCAAAGATAATCTAACAATAGGTAGTGATTTCAGTTGTATACTTCAAAAGTCAGACTCTGGCATCAACAGAGATCCAAGACTAACTTCTAAAACTAAAGCTCTTAAAAACCAGATAAAATAGTATAACCTAAAAAACACATTTAATTTTAGAAATAACAGCCATTATCATATTGCCGTTACTTGTATAACTATGGTACTCAAGCAAGAATCAATAGAATGCCAATATCTCATGATAGTTTCCAAAATACAGACTCAACATTATCCCTTGTCCCATCTCTGACCATAACCCCCTTATAAGAAAAATCACAGATTAAAAAAAATCAATTTATAAACAGAATTCCTGCTTATATATACAAGGTTAATTTAAATCTACCCTCAGAAGCAGATATTTTTATGAGCATTAAAAACACAGACAATACTAAAAATTATAATATGGGATTCCTTTAAAGCATATATTTATGGTACATCCTTATCCTGGTACAAAACAAAATCAAGAGATTGGGACAAAAAATTATTAAATATTCAGTTTGAACTTCAGAAAGCTAGTGCTAACTATAAAGATAATGATAAATATATAAAAGAACTAAAAATACCCAATTTCCTCACACATAAGACAGAAATAGCATTAGAAAAATTAAAAGTGACATCTTATGCTAGATCTTCAAAACATATGCACAACATAAACAAATGAGTGAAATTGTAATCTAGATCTAATCATTCTACGTAAAAAAATAATAATAAAAATAATAAAATACATAGAGGTATTGGAGAAATTTTAGACATTTAAGCAATTCTACTTAAATCAAAAATTTGAACTAGCAGCTTTTTCTATTTCAAAGACTGAATTTTCATACTTAAAGAAAATCTCACCTGAGTTAAAAAATAATCTACTTAAACAAATCACTTTAACAAAAGTTACTAACAAAACAAACAACTTAAACCTAACAGGGTCCCTGGTCTGGTTAGAATAATAGCTGAAATGTATACAATTATTCTTCAAATAATTATCAATTTCTTCCATAAAACCCTTATAGAAACTGAAAAAAAATAAAATAATTTATCCCTTATCTTGTTTGCTTTAGCCATAGAAATATTTGTAATATAAATTTGATTTAATTCTAAAATAAAAGGCATAGAGATCTCCAAAAAAATTAATGTTTCTGATATTATAGCCATAAAACATTCTCAGGAGTCACTAAGTGAGCTATCAGCTATAATAAAACATCAAAAATATTCAAACCTAACTTTCAATAATATGAAAGCAAATTACCTGTTTTTAAATAAAAAATAAACTACAAATAGACAATAACAATATTATAGGAAAAGAAATCTCATCCTAAACATACTTGGATATCAATATAAGGAACCCAATTAAAAACTGAACAAATTAGTAATTCCTTTTGAAGATTAATTACAATTAGTAAAAAATGGTTTTATTTCCAAAAATCTTACATATCATCCAAGCTTTATCCTTGCCATCAAACAAAACACAAACTAAGGAAATTAATAAATTGTTTTTAAATCTTCTCTGGTTTCTAAACAAGCCTAGGGTAATCCTTCAACATTATATTAGATATTGGGAATCAGAAGGCCTAAACTGTCCAAACATAGAAACTTATGTCAAAGCAACAAGCTTTAAAGTTATATTTAATTGGACAGATCCCACTTATAATTCACTTGTTAACAAAATTATACTGATAATACCATTGACAATACTTTTATATAATTATATTCAGTTTGGTACACCTACTCCATCTCAATCCAATTCAATTAATGCTATTTTATAAATCTTTAATAATTCAGTTCTAAGTAGCACTGATATGAATCTCTTGGTCTGAACAGATACTTCTTTCAAAGTGACAAGTTTTATTTATTGTTTTTTTAATATATATTTTGGGGGGATCCATACAAAGTATGGGAAAGTAAAACCTTTATTTGTTGGTCTCATTGCCTAAAATCCATGAAAGAAAAAACTGAGATCTAACTGAATTTGATCTAGACCCACAAGATTAGATCCATATACAAAATATTAGATTATATGCTCAATTCAAATCACTACCTGTTGCCTATCTGCAATATAAAGGAATGCCATCAATTAATCAATTTGTGTATGATATTTTATATACAGACTTAAGATGAACAGTATCACATCTCTATAAAACTTTTTCTATATAATAATATTAAATGACAAGTTTTGAAATCACAGCTCTCTAGGCCTTAGAGCTTCTATAAGTAATAAATCCCAAATATTTAAATCTATAAAAATACATTGTGGACTCACTGTTGGTATATTTTTATATGGAAATTCTTGTTTAGAGAATATTTAAATGCCAATAAGATAGCAAAGTTTAGCAAAAACAAGAACATTGAATGTTGGAGATGTAATCAAACATGTAATGCAGATTGCGCTTCTATTCAAACATACTGAGATAAAATTGCATTTTTTAATACCCATATGGTTTGATTCCTTTCCAGTAACAAAAAAAAATGTAATAGATAATTACAACTTAATCAATGAAAACAGTTATTTATTTTAAACAATCTTAGTAGCAGCTAGGAAAAATATGACAAGAAAATGAAAAAATCTATATCACCTCATTTTGAAGAATCCCTATTACTTCTCTGAGAAACAGATATAAAAGAAACCAGAATAAAGGAAATCAGGATTTACCTTAAGCCTTTCATCAATAATCCATTAACAAATATTTTATCTTTAATTTAACACTTTCAACATGCCATATCTTCACAACAAAGTATTACAAAAGAAACAAAACATTTTGTTTTATGGTTTACAGAATGCAAATCATAGTTAATAATTAAAATGTAGAGAGGTTATGTTCTATCTTTATTTCAGGCATAATACATATAATGTAAATAGCTAATACATTTACTGTTCTGTTTACCATGTGTTTTAATTTGTGTATGTACTTTGATTCATACAACTCTGATAATAAAAACTGGCAAGCAAAAAAGTGAATAAGATGGTAAGAAAAAGTGTTTTAAATTATTTAAGCATTACTAGGTTTCTTGTCTTAGGGTAAGAACTAAACTGTAGGTTCTTTAAAGGGCCACCATATGAGATGGTTGCATTGTTGGTTTAGGATTCCCCTATGGTTTCATGAATCTTCTTGAATGTGGACAGGAGTTGTTGATGTGCGGAACCCACTGCAGGAAATATTTATATGCTCTGGGATTGTGTGGTTTGCAGGTATTGGGAGGACACAATTTTGAAATGGGAGAATATATTTGAGAACCAGGATCCTAGGAGAATGGAATTCGTCCTTGCAGGTTTAGGGGGCAGATGGTGTGGGTGCAGGGTATAACTAAAATTATAATCTTACTCTCATTAGAGGGTTAGATAAAGAGTCTCATTGCAAAAGTTTGGGAAGGCCATGTGGTATGAAAGGAGGAAGATATTGGGGAAGAAACAATGTTAGGATATATCAGAGGTTGCTTAGTTCCCAAAAAAGTAAAATGAAAGTGTTTAAAGACTGGCTAAAAGTGAGGAATGCTATTAGGTGGGGTATTTAACTGCTTTTCAGATTTCTTTTAATACATTAGATTATAGTTTTATAAGTGCCTTATTGGCCTGTCCCTTTGCTATTGTTAGATATTTTGGTGAATCTACTTGTTTGATGTTGAAGTGCTGGATATTACAGAATAAGTAGTATACAGAAAATGTCAACAAATAATAATAATCTTCAGAATAAATACAATTAAAGGCAATGTGTATGTGATGTTTTGACTTCCTAAATATGTTTCTTGACCCCAAAACACAAATATTTACCTAATAATAATACATTAGGATTGCCTTTATTCAGTGTAAACAAATGCTTGGTCGAACAAAGACTTTTCTGAAGTATGCATAAACCTGCATAGTCTTCAAGGAGGGTGCAGTGTGCAAGCTTAATCCAAGTCAAGCATCATGTGTAATGATTTACTTTTTGCTTCACAGAGTTACAGAGGGAAAAGCAGGGTCTTCTAAAATAATGTTAATAGGAGTCTGAGTGAAAAAAACGGTGTCAAATGTTACTTGGAGAGGTAACTTAAAACAGGTTGTTATTATGTCACTAGTGTGTGTAAGCAGCTAAAATCATAATGGCTAGTGACTCAATTTAACAAATAAGCAGTGCTCTTTAAAATGTGATATTTATCACACAGAACTTCTGCTTCAGTCATTGTTTTCATAAATCAAAATGTCCTTCCATGGAGTCCTACTCACATTGCACAATGTAACTGAGAACTTTATATAGTGTGTTCTGAATATTTCCAGTGTTTCTTAGGTGCACAATGTCTAGTAAGATAGGTTCTTTCATAGCTCTGAAGGCAAGTCAGAAAATTTCATGCAATAGATGGGGAAAAAGTAAAAAAGGTTTTAGTCTGTCTGGTTAACTATGACAGCCTAGTCCTTTGATGCTGTTGGTTAGAAAAATCACAGAGATCTTTCAAGCAGGTTACGTGTTTTGAAAAATACGAATTTCTCTGTTATATTTAATGATTGTATTAATAATGGAAGAATGCAGGTGAATATGACAGTTCTGGATTAAAAGGATCTGCAGTTTATAATTAACTGCACAATGTAAAAAGATGTCATTACTATAACTGATTGTGGATGATAAAAGTACAGGTCACTGTCAGTGAATGTACCTATGTCTTTGATATTATTGAACTTAAGAGGACTTCTATTTATGTGATAAGCCAGTGAGGTAGATGTTTTCCAAATGCATCCACATTATATTTTTTGTGTTAGATCAAAGAGCATGGTTTGAAGATTAAGCTTCAACTCTATCCAGCCCTTCCTAGAAAATATTAGCTGTCTGTAGGAAAGTCAATCAAAGCAGTCACTTTGCTGTCATGTGCAGATGTCAACCACCGCAAACCTTATATGAGTACCTTCAAAACATAGTAGCAGATTCCAAAGACAAGACCCACTAGAGAGCCCTACAACACACCGCTAGCGACCAATCTACTAGATGAAAATGCATCACCAACTTTCACTCTGTGTTTGAGCCAAGGGATAATTTGCAATCCATTGATTGATGTATGTAGCAATATTTTAGTCGGTAAGCTTAATCATAAGATATTAGTGTTGCATGCCTTAGCAAGGTCAAGGTAAGTGAAAATGGCTGAATGGCTTTCGTCAATGGGATCAGTCACCTACTCACAAAAGTCAACCAAATTAAGCAGGCAGTACCTGCCATTCATGAAAACAAACTGACTAGGGTTAAATGTTTGCAACCAATTTTGCTGTTAATAAAGTTTATGAAAATGCACTTCATCAGTTTACAGGAAATACTAGTGAGGCAAAAGGGACTGTAATTTCCAGAATCAGCTGCAATGCCACCTTTATACAGAGACATCACAAGCACAATTTTCTATAAATCGCGTACATATCCTGTGAAGATGATTGCATTAAAATGGGTACACTAAGCATTCTTTGTGTTGACAATAATGCAGCCTAAAGTATTGTTTGGGCCCAGGAAGTCATTTGCATCTTCAAGGATTTGGTTCAAAGTGAGAATGGAAGGAGTGCAATTTAAATATTCAAGACAGAGTAATGGGGTGAGTGGGAGATGAATATTATGAGCTAAATTTGTCAGCTAGGACATCAGCTATGGCTTTGACATCAGAAAAGATGTTGCTATACAGTTTCAGCTAAGAGCAGTGATGGGTATACCAGTAATACTCTTTATATAGCCAAAACGGTTTTACTGTGTTTTGAAGAATTAGTCAACTCCTGTTCGTATTTGGCCATACTTTTCATAATGATGTAGGAAACCTACCAAACTATTTAGAAACCTCCTTCTGACTAGAAATGCAAAACTTTCAATATGAACTATATGTATTTTTATCTCCTTTTATAAAGATTATCTGGGAGTTCCACAATAGGGGATCTGCCCTTGAATTTCTCACAGGTATTTATGTCCAATACCCAAGGAGTCATCCATAAATTGGTTGAGATAGTTGTACAAATTCTGGGTAAATGTGGTGATGTCAGAGATTGTCTCAGTAAAGGGAAAGGTACCCTTGAATTTCGATATGCCTTTAGACAGATATGAGAGTAGTCCCTGAAAGTAGGCTAATTTATGGAAATAAAATCTGAAAATGTTAATAAAGCAAAGTCTGGAGTGTAGAATGAATGGCTCAGGAAGACTTGAAGTATATCATAAAAGGGTTGTAATCTCAGAACCACAGTAACCACCTGAAGGAAACTCCAATTCACATACCTGAATCAGGGAAGGTAGGGGGCTCCAAAGGACTAGGCCAAAATACATAAATAAATAAGCACACATATACATATATAGATAAAAAAATATTCTTAACCAGCCAGAGCTCTCCAGTAATACCATTAGAAATATCAACAGCCCCTCAAATGATGACCTGTGTGTCTTGGTATTTAAAACTTTGCTTACAACATAAAAAGGACACATTGTATTGACAGTTATGTGTCTAAGAATTCTCGCTCTGAAACAGATTTCCCTTCCATGTGAATTAGAGCTCTTCCCTAGCCCTATACAACAGAAACCTGGACCAGTGGATGTGAAATTAGAAATACACCACAGGTCTAGCAGCTATATCTCCAAGGGACAGAATCAGCAGGTAAATTTTGCTCTAGCTTACATACACCTCTTAAAATAACCTCTAAAGCACAAATTTGTGGGATACAACTGGGATACACTGCAAGCCTATAAAGGTCCCAGTAATCGTTAGCCTAGTATATACCTATGAAAAGATTACTAGCTCTTGCAGATAAGCAGGACCCAGAATACGTATAACATGATAATAAAGACAAAAGCATTAATTACATCTGCAACCAACAGTCAACATATATCCCACAGAAGAAGCAGACTATGGCATGTCTGAGATGTGGCAATTGACCACTTGACCACAGAGTTCATTACCTGCTGCATGAAAGACAAATCACCATCGAAAAGCCTAACTTAAACACTGCGATAGTTTAGGTGGGACACCACCTCACGTTCCAATAATGGAATGTAGCCTTTGATCTGACAATATTTTTCAAATGGAAATAACATATCTTGCTGATAAGCTGATATTGAAGGATTAGGTGTCAGCTATCATTGAAAGCAATGCCTACATCATGAATTTAGGACAAATCCTAAGTAAAAGAGAACACTGGAACATTGGACAGAAAAATGGTAAAATCAGTTTTATCCTGGTTGAGTTTTAAGTGAACACAAGTCACTCACCCAAAGAATGAATCCAAGACGTTTTGTAGAGATAAAAAGTCCCCTACACTTGCCAGAAACAACAGATACAGATGAATAAGCCAGAAAAAAACAGGTACATATGAATAACAACCATGTAAGCTTAAAAGACACTCCCTACAGTGACCTCCTTAGGTGACAACACAGTGAATGACAAAAGGGAGCCAAACTGAAGCCATACAGTTTTACTAATAGGACCCTGAAGAACTCACCAAGTACACTTTCAGATGTGAGTAGAACAATTCAGATTTTATTTAGAGACTGAGCTACACTTCATTACACTGCAAGGTATTCTTCAACCAAAAATTTTTAAAGAAAGGTTGAGAAACACCTTTTCCTTGTATAAAACTTACAAGGATTATGCTATATGAACTTGTAGCACAATGGAGAAAACTGAAGTGAAGAAATATGCAGACAGGGCTATACTTCTCCAACATGCAGAGTAGAAGCACCCCTCTTTAGTTTACAGAATCTACTCTGTAAGGATGCGCCCCATCCATTGGCTGTTTTGTATATATGTGTGTGTGTGGGGGGGGGGGTGTACATATTATATGAGCCTCAACTGTGTAACTCTAAAATATCCCCTCAAATCAGATCATCCTAAACCACCTTGTTCTCTTGGAAAGGTCAACTTATCCCACTTGACCCTTGACCTTTTCTCCTCCCAGAAGACATCCTTCAGCTCTTTATTATTGTCCACAACTTCTCTGGTTGATGAAAATATGCCTAGCCTGTATATAAAACTAAAAGGATTCAACATTTTCACTGCTTGTATCTTATCCATATTCAAAAACAAGGGCTTAAGGGTTTCTCAGTTTTTGCTTTACATTTTGTTTAGTTTCCTCCTACATATCCTTAGCTGATATAATAGAATCCTTTTTAATCCATACTCTAAATACTTAATTCTATCATGTCCCTATAAATATAGGTACTGTTGAGCCAATTAATGTGAGTCCATAGTTGGCAGCTATAGCTTTGTTTCATCTTCATTAATTTTATATCCCAGAAACCTGTCTCAAAATGTTCCACAAGACTTATGTCCTTTTCTGTTTTTTATCTGGTACAAAATATTGCTAAAGCCAATGTTTCTTGATTACCATATCAATTATATCCTTGAATTTTTAAGTCCCTTATTTTCTTTGCCAGTGGCTCTAAATACAACACAAACAAAGGTGAAAGTGGATATCCTTGCCTGGTTTCTCTTTTCAGACATGACTTGTCAGAAAGAAACCCTCTCACTTTAATTTTTGCCTGTGATCCCTCATATATTTATTTATTATGTATTTGTTTTTGTTTACTGGGAAAGTTCGACTGGGAAATATCCATTTTCAGAGGAGGCCTGGGGAGAAAAGTTCTATTTGCTTGCATTGCATTATACTAAGCTCCAGGTAAACAGAGTAGTTACATTTCTATTTACATTTATGCACAAACAGTTACATTTACACAGTCTAAGAATTTAAACAGGTGGAAGTTAAAAGCGAAAGCCCATGCGCTATTTAGTGGATTGTACAGGCAGTAATTATGTATAAAAATTGTTTTGTCATGTCAATGAGAGGTTGAGAGTGTTCTGTTTAAAGAGAGTATTTGGTGAGCATCATACAGTGAACTCAAAGTCTTAACCTTGTGATGAGCATGTGCAGGACTAGGACTGGTTAAAATGCTGTTTAAGCAGTGGTGTAAAACAGTATACTGAGTTAATGAGTTAGTCAGTTTTATTTGTATGGGGATACTATTCCTATTATATTATACTATTATACTGAGATAGTCATTTATAACACCTAACATTTTACTGTGAGTTACAATTTCAGTGACAGTATTAGTTGCTGACTTGAAGGTAAAAAAATGTTTTTGATTTTGGCAACTTTTTCAGGTAAAAAGCAGTAACTTAGTTTTCTTGGGTTTGAGCAGAAGGTTTGATTCTTTGAGCCAGGCTTCTACAGAGGAATAAGATTTTTGGGTAATGTCTTGGAGCTTATTTATTGTTGAGGCCACACATGTTAATATTGAGTTGTCTGCATACTAAACTAAACTAGCATGGCGAGTGGAGGTGTGGAGGTAATTAAGAAATATATCACCTAGGATAGAGCCCTGGAGGACACCTGTAGTCACTGGTTTAAAGGCTGAGTAGGTTTGCTGCCATTTAACGGCTTGTTGCCTTCCAGATAGGTTATTAAGAAATGACAACAAGGAGAGCTGAATGAGTAGTTGCTGGTTCAAGACAGTATCAAATGGCTTCGACAAGGCTAAGAACATGGTGGACACAAATACACCATTGCTTCTATGTTTTTTTTATACTGGTAAAATGTTGTAGAGTAGTAGTGGTTCTGTGCTGGGGCCTAAAGCCATGTTATGTTTCTGACAGCAGGATATTTGAAGTTAGGTATTGCATCAGCTGCCTACAAATGCATTTCTCTAATATTTTGGAGAGGGTGGGGGGAGATCGGCTGTTGGACTGTAATTATTAAACTCTGTAGATTTGCTGCCTTTGTGCAATGGTATGATGTAGGATTATCTCCACAGTAATTGGATGTATTTTTCTGCTATGGACCTATTTATTAGTATGGACACAGGGAAGGATATGACTTTTGCGGCCATTTTAGGTTGTCTTATGGTACTTAAACTAAGAACAACTTCCATAGTTGTAGTTCAAGGATCAACTTCCTTATGAGCGAGGTAGGTACTGGACTAAAATTTTCCATTGGGAAAAATTAGATTACGTGGCCATTCGCTATTTTCAGATTTCATGCATTATGTGTAGACTTTTATGTAGTCACACATATGCACTTTCGGTCTTATAATATAGGCCCCAAAAAAATTGCCCAGGCACCATGCCCCTATCCAGTAGGGAAACTGAAGTGATCCCTGGGGTGAACTTTGTTACCCATCCACTCATCAAGATTTCTTTTGAAGAGGGCCAGTGAGGAGCTCTGCTTGACATGAATGGGAAGCTTATTCCAGAGTATGGGCAGTCTTTGGGAGATGAACCTGTCCCTCCAGTATGTTCTGTTAATTGTGGTAATGAGGTTGTGATCTCTGGAGCGCGTGACGCAGGGGGATTAGGTTTTCTTCAGGTGTAGCATTTCAAGTAGGGCTGGGTTGGACATGGCTTTGTAAGTAAAGCAGAGATCACCTCTAAGTATATAAGAGACTGAGGATATCTGAAGTTTCTTGAGTCTGTCCATGTAGGACATATGTTTAAGGCCTAGGATCCTTTTTGTCAGGTACTTTTGTGGTCTCCCCAGCTGTTGTAGGTGCCTGGTCAGGTATATGCCAAATGGGGCATTATATTTGATTGGTCTAATGAGGGATGAGTAGAGCAGGATGATGACCTCTTTCTTCATGTGCCATGTAGAAGGACTTTCTGACCACAGTGGCAACGTGGCGGTTAAAGGTGAGGTAGCTATCGACCTGGGTGCCCAGATCTCTTATCTTTGGTGTTCAATGGCCTCCCATCAACGTGGTAATTCATGGGAAATGAGTTTTTCCAAAGGGGATGATATGCACTTTTTGGTGTTAAACTTCCAACCATGGTTCCAACACCAGTCATTGGTCTCGGAGATGCCCATTTGTAGGATGTCTGCATCACTTGAGGAGTTGATAATGACTCCTAGCTTGCAGTCATCAGCAAACTTGGTCAGCCAAAGCCTTTCTGTGTTGGCATGGATTTCTGAGAAGTACAAGCCAAACAAGGGAGGGCCCAGGACTGAGCCCTGTGGGACTCCACTCGTGACCAGTCGACAGTCTGACTTGGAATCCGCAACTTTCACTCTGTGGGTCCTGTCTGTGAGCCAATTTGCAACTCACAAATCATTCATGGATTATGTAAACACTACTACACACTACAGGTGCATTCATGGATTATGAGAATACTACTACACATTATTGGTGCATTCATGGATTATGTGAACACTACCACACATTATTGGTACATTCATGGATTACGTGAACACTACTACACATTATTTGAGATTTACTTTTCATCATTCACAGACTTCAGTGGATTTTTTGTATGTATCAGTAATAAAGGATGGGAATGGAGTTATATATACTAAATTACACAGAAAGGACTGTTATGTCAATCATCTGTTGCATAATGACAGTCTTCATCCATTTTATGCATTCAGAAATGTAGCCTCTAACCAGTTGTATAGGGCTTCTAGATTAAATGCAAGGGATACAGATTTTTCAGCTGAGGTTGATAATACCATTAGGAACTTGAGGGAGAGAGGCTATGAGGATCATATAATTCAAAGTAGTGTGGTTAATGTTACTAATAAAAGACAAAATGAAGCCAGACCATATTTTTCATCTGGCAGCAATGAGTATGTTAGGAGACAGAAGAGATCCAATGACACAAATCTGAGGTTTAAGGTGACATATACTACTGATATCAGTAATTATACTGAAATCATTAAAAGACACTGGAAAGTTTTTACTACAGACAGAGAAATTTCCAGATTTATAGATTTTGAACCTAGATTCTTGTTTAAGAACAATAAGTCATTGAAACGTAGGTTATGCTATACTAAGTATACACAGCGTAATCACTGTTCACATGGTACTAGACCTTGTGGACATTGTAATTGGTGTATACACTGACAGTAGCTCTAGTTTTGAACATCCTGATTATGGTACATCATATACTTTTAAAATAAATGCTACATGTGATACTTCACACATAGTATATTTGGCTCACTGTATGAAATGCAGAATGATCTACATTGGTAAAATCCTTTTAGAGAACGCATCAGGGAGCATGTTTACCATATTAACAAGGGCAATAGTATTAATGCACTTTGCCAAACATGTATTGAGCACTGACTTCACTCACAGTTTTCAGTTATTAGAAGTTGCTAGAGTCTATGAGAATGTGAGACAAGGGGATATACATAATAGAACTGAAGATCTGGAATCCACTTGGATTGTAAGGTTGAAAAGAGATAGTTTTAACAATATAGGTTCATAGGTTCATACTAGGCTATCTGCCCTAGGGCATTTATAAGCCTAGCCAGAGTTGTGTGGCTTTCACCACCCCTTAGGTTGAAGAATACTACACCCATTAGTTTGCCGTGCCTCTGTCCAGCAGTGATACAGAGATGATCCCCGGGGTAAACCTACGATCTCCCATCCACTGGTCAAGATTCCTCTTGAACAGAGCCAGCGAGGTGCTCTGTCTCACATGGACCGGGATTCTGTTCCACAGCATAGGGAGTTTCTGAGTGATGAATCTGTCCCTCCAGCACGTCCTATTTATATCTGTGTTGAGGTTTAAGTCTCTTGCTCTTGTGGCTCTGGTGGATTTGGATTTTTTGAGGTGGAGCATGTCCATTAATTCCGGGTTAGACATGGCCTTGTATGTCAGGCACAGGTCACCTCTGAGCAGACGGTATGCGACTGAATAGAGCTGGAGTTTCTTCAGTCGGGCAGCATATGGCATATTTTTGAGCCCCTTTATCCTTTTGGTGAGGAACTTTTGGGGTCTTTCCAATTGCTGCAGGTGTTGGGTAAGATACATTCGAATGGGGCATTGTACTCAATCATTGGTCTGATAAGTGAAGAGTACAGGGGAACAATGACCTCCCTTGATCTGGATGTGAATCCCTTCATAATCAGGTGGCAATGTAGAAGGTCCTCCTAACCACTTTGGCAATGTGAGTGTCAAAAGAAAGGTTACTGTCAACTTGGGTCCCCAGGTCCCTGATAACCTCTTCTGTGCTTAATGGATTGCCACCTATGTGGTAACTTGGGGTTACCTTGTTTTTACCAAAGGGTATGACTATACATTTTTGGCGTTTAGCTTAAGGCCATGGCTCTGGCACCAGTTATCCATTTCTATGAGACCTCTCTGAAGGATATCTGTGTCTGATGGATTTTCAACTATGGCCCAGTTTGCAGTCATCTGCAAACTGTGTCACCCACAATCCTCCTATGTTTGCCTGCACTTCTGAAAAGTAGATGCCGAACAAGAGGGGGCCCAGGACTGAGCCCTGTGGGACACCGCTTGTGACTGGCTTGGAGTCTGACATGGCACCAGCAACTCTAACCCTGTGGGTTCTGTCCTTGAGCCAGTTTGCAACCCATCTTGTGACATATGGGTTTACATTTAAGCTGGTGAGCTTTTCTATGATACCCAAGTGGGGTATTGTGTCAAAAGCTTTTACAAGGTCAAGGTAGGCTGTGTGAACTGCCTTACCCTCATCAATGGCCTTGGTGACTGTTTCAAAAAAGTCGACCAAGTTCAAGAGGCATGATCTGCCCTTGACAAAGCCGAATTGGGTAGGATCCAATGTCTGTAAGTCCCCTATGTCTTTATTTATGAGTTCCATTATGATCCTCTCCATAGCTTTGCAGACCAGGCTTGTTAAGCTTATGGGGCGGTAATTACCAGGGTCTGTAGAAGCACCGCCTTTGTGGAGTGGGACCACAGTTGCCGTACACCACTCTTTGGGTACGTATCCTGTGGTAAGGCTAAGATTAAACAGCAGCCTTATGTGTGGGTTTAGTTCCTCATTGAGTTCGTGTAGCACACAGCTGGGGACACCATCCGGTCCCATTGATGCTGTGTTTTTAGCTTTAGAGAGAGCAGCTCTCACCTGGGCATTTGAGATGATTGGGAGGCTACACTCTGCTGGGATAGATATTTCTCCTTTTGTGGGGGAGGAAGGGGAGAAATTTTCACTGAACCTGTCTGCCAGTATGTTTGCAATGTCTGTGGGTTCAGTGATTTTTGTATCATTTTGGACTAATTCTGAGCATATCTGGGAGTTTCCACCCAGATTTCTAACATAGCTAAAGAAGGCCTTATGATTGTCTTTTGAGTCCTTGGCGATTTTTCTCTCAAAGTTGGCCTAGGATGATTTTATGAGTGATCGTAGTTTCATAGTTTTTTACTAGTATTGATCAGAGATGTCTTCCCTTTTAGGGATTTTGCTCTATCTTGTAGTAGCTTTCTCCTCTTGTTGTAAAGTTTGTTTATGGCTGGGGTCCACCAGATCGGGTGCTTGCCTTTGGTGGAAAGGGTCTTGATTTTATTTGGGATTGCTTGATCCATGCAATCCTGGAGGTGCTCGTAGAAAGCATTTGTAAGGGATTCAGCAGCGTGGGTTGTGGTTTCCAATGGCTCAGGGGCCTTGAAGGATACCACACCAGTCTTAAGAAGTGTGAAGTTGGCTTTTGAGAAGTTCTTCACTGTGGTCTTTTTTGTTGGGGGTGGGGGTGGGATGTGGATCTCCAGTGAGATTAGTTTATGGTCTGATCTCACCAATGAGGGATATACTTCTGGTGTGGAGCATTTTGTCCCCATGTTTGTGATGATCAGGTCTAGTATATTTTCACCTCTTGTGGGAATGGTGACAAGTTGTTCCATAGCATTTGAGTTTATGAACTCCAGGATCCTTTGGGCTAGGATATTGGGGCTTGAGTAATGTTCCCAGTCTATGTTTGTGTAGTTGAAGTCACCCAATATGATGGTGTTTGGAGAGACATTTATACTCTCCAGTGTCTTCAGGAAGGCTGTGTGGGGTTCCTGAGTTTGAGCAGGTGGCCTGTAACATGCTACAAACTGTAGAGAAGTTTTGCCTATGGTTAATTGCACCTGAATGGTCTCTGATGCTTCATGAGTTGCCACCAGCCTGGAGGTCTGGGTATCCTTGATGAATATGGATACACCCCCTCCTTTTGTGGTACAGTCCGGGTTTTGGGGCCAGAACGCATGATATGAGGTAAAACCTGATAGTGCCGGGGTGCTCTCAGGAGCCTTGAACCAGGTTTCAGTCACAGCACAGACATCGATGTTCTCCATACTGAGGAGGGCTTTGAGGGCGTGCATCTTGAGATTTAGACTTCTGGCATTGAGCAGCATTACCCTTAGTTTTTTTCCATTATTGTTTTCTAGGGCGGTGGGTTTAGAATTTGAGCCTTGTCTAAAAAAGGCAATATGGGGGTTGCAAGAGCCTTTGCCAATATCCGGAAACCCAGGGGTGACAGGTGCAAGCCGTCCCTTGCAAAGCAGCGTGGCTTGTCAAGCATGTCATTCCAGGCAGACAGACATTGGATCCCCTTAGAATGACACCAGAAATTAAGCCAATTATTAAAACTGATCATTTTGTCTCTGTATTGTGGCATCATTCTTGGTGAAGGTAGGATACTGCTCAGGGTCAGGGTCATACCAGCCTGGGCTACATAATCTGAGAGCTCCTTTATGTCTCTTTTCATGTAGTCCAGGGAGGTGCATCTCAGGTCATTCACACCGGCATGGACAATGACTGAGTCATACTTGTACTTGCTTTGGAGTGACCTGAGTGCTTGTGTTATGTGGCGGATTCTAGCGCCCGACAGGCAGCTTACTGTGACCCTCTCCTTGTTCAGTCTGGTGAGTGGGACGTCAGTGTGTCTGACTATGGAGTCACCTATGACAAGTGTGCCTGGCATTGTGTTTGGCCTTAAGGGCTGTGACTGATTTGCACACTGACTTTGTGATCTATGTGTTGCTTGTGTTATGTCATTAGGTGGCAGTTGTTTGGGTGTCTGCTTTGGAGGCCTCTGCTGTTTTGGTAGATTTTTGATCAGTGCCTCCGAGTATGTCTTTGTGTGTTTATGTGTTTGATTTGTAGTTGTGATAGTTCTATGTGAGACTGGGTTTATGGTGTGTGTGGTTACCTTCTCCTCCTGTCTGGTTTTGCCAGTCCTGAGTTGAGAGAGCTCAGCCTCCAGTTTGGCTATATAGTTGCATCTCTCGCATGTATTTGTGTTTTGTGGGAGGAGGAGAGGGTTGTCTGTGTACATGAGGCAATTGTAACATTGTCTCAATATTCCCAGATTCACCAGCTGAGCAGGAGAGGACGCTAGGAACTGACCCTTTGACATGCTAGAAGAAATAAAAAAGTTTGCTGTGTAACTGAGTCAGAAAGGACCTATAGGGAAGTGGGTACTCAAGGGGGTTTTAAGCTAGTGAAGTACTTTGTATAATATAGAAGTGCTTTACCTGACTAAAAAATGCTTTAGGAACAAGTGCTGAGCTTTACAGATAGAGAATAGACTGTTTAGATTACAAGTAGAGCAGTTCTAAGGGAAAAAATGAAGAGCAGACTTTACAGAGCCAGAAATAGTTTAACCTTGTTTAGCCCGATGGTGCTCTAGTGGCAACTCCGCGCTAAATGCAGAAAAGGCAATAAGTCAGTGGGCAGCCAAACAATTAAATTAAACAGCAAACAAACACTTTTCGACTTGAATTAGACTAATTTTGACTAAAATGTACTTTTAAGTGCAGATAATAAAAAATGCAGTAAATAACTATGAAAACAGTTAAAGCTTGCTCTAGGTAAGCAGTAGAAGGTAAAACAAATATAAAAAACAGCAGGATACTTAATCAGGAAAGCAGTCACTTTTTTCAGTTCTCTGTAGCCAGGAAGACTCAACAGGACCACGTGGAGCTGTGTCTGAGCAATATGGCTTCAAAAAAATGCCAGAGGCAGATTTTAACCAGGGAAATTCAAAAGAGCTAGAAATGGTCCAAAATGACCAATTACTACAGCTTTTTGTGCTGAGGTCACTTCCCTCAAGGACAGGTAGGCTATTCAAGGCTCCCCACTCCCACTGGTGAGCTAAGAAACTTCCTTCTATCCAAGTAAGGCAATGGGCAACACAGGAACTGCAACACAGCCCAGGATACAGCAAGGCCTGTAAACTGGTCTAACTAGTTTAGGAGAGGCAGGAAAACAAGGAATATTTTTTGGGTTTTTTTGTTTTTAAATAGAAACACACAGAAATGCAGAAAAGGCAATAAGTCAGTAGTACTGGCTAGCACACTTTAGTGGGCAGCCAAACAATTAAATTAAACAGCAAACAAACACTTTTCGACTTGAATTAGACTAATTTCGACTAAAATGTACTTTTAAGTGCAGATAATAAAAATGCAGTAAATAACTATGAAAACAGTTAAAGCTTGCTCTAGGTAAGCAGTAGAAGGTAAAACAAATATAAAAACAGCAGGATACTTAATCAGGAAAGCAGTCGCTTTTTCAGTTCTCTGTAGCCAGGAAGACTCAACAGGACCACGTGGAGCTTTGTCTGAGCAATATGGCTTCAAAAAATGCCAGACACAGATTTTAACCAGGGAACTTCAAAGAGCTAGAAATGGTCCAAAATGACCAATTACTACAGCTTCTTGTGCTGAGGTCACTTCCCTCAAGGACAGGTAGGCTATTCAAGGCTCCCCACTCCCACTGGTGAGCTAAGAAACTTCCTTCTATCCAAGTAAAGCAATGGACAACACAGGAACTACAACACAGCCCAGGATACAGCAAGGCCTGTAAACTGGTCTAACTAGTTTAGGAGAGGCAGGAAAACAAGGAATTTTTTTTGTTTTTTGTTTTTAAATAGAAACACACAGAAATGCAGAAAAGGCAATAAGTCAGTAGTACAGTCTAGCACACTTTAGTGGGCAGCCAAACAATTAAATTAAACAGCAAACAAACACTTTTCAACTTGAATTAGACTAATTTCGACTAAAATGTACTTTTAAGTGCAGATAATAAAAAAATGCAGTAAATAACTATGAAAACAGTTAAAGCTTGCTCTAGTAAGCAGTAGAAGGTAAAACAAATATAAAAAACAGCAGGATACTTAATCAGGAAAGCAGTCACTTTTTTTCAGTTCTCTGTAGCCAGGAAGACTCAACAGGACCACGTGGAGCTGTGTCTGAGCAATATTATAAGTAAGATATACAGCTTGTTTCATTGTTTTTATAAATATATATATATATATATATTGTGTTTTAAAATGTTCATTATGTGTTTTTAAATGTACTATGTCTCTTTTAGTTTAAATATATGTCATGTGATTTTCAGTTTGTATAAAGGGTGTGTACTTAGTGCTTTTTGATACAGCTGATGATGCCTATTTGGTGAAAGCGCTTGTGTTACTGTTTGTGCACTGAAGTAAAAGTTTTTAAACTGGATACAGCAGCCGTTTCTGTGTCTTCCTCTACTCATTGTTCATTAAATATTAAATAGACTGAGAGAACCTTGTACATGCTTAGTACATACATAGTCATTCCATGATGTCATGCATACCAAAGAATTAAACTACTAGATTACATCTCTTATCATTTCCAGACTTTTACAGATAACATTTGTGTTTTAAATGTCAATAGCTTAAGCCACAGGTACCACATATTTTCAAGATGGCTGCTGTTGCCCATTAACTTTTATATGTAGTTATCTATGCCTCTATGAAGATGTTAACTAAGCATCCAGATGACTGGAAAAGGTAGGTAGCAGTTGATCAGAGTTACTGTTCTTCGCTTTATTTCTATAGTACAACATGAAAACTGGGACTTTAGTACATAAGGCAATTATCACTACCGCAAAAGGACTCATGCAAAACAGACGCAGCATTCACTATTGCATTTCTTAACTAGGAAAGAACTGGCTAAAAACAGAGAGATATCCCACCTCATGAAGAAATAAGTGAAACAAGAACCTCTCTTTAAATGTCACCTTATTGTACTGAAGATTCAATTCAAAGTACAACTTGACAAAAAATGCCAAAGGCAAATGAAGCTGAGTATCAAGATACTGAAAACATTGAAGTGGCTGTCCAGTAAATTCAACTGTGACAAAGAATACAAGAAAAAAAAGTAATTTATATTAATTCAAATACACTCAGAATTATTACCAATATGCAAGCATGAAAGTTCATCAAAATGACCTGAAGACTAAGAACAAACAAATTGGAAACCATATCTGTTATACATGGCAAACAAATGTAGAAAAAGGTCTAGAAAAAGGTCTAGAAAAATATCAAAAAATGTAATATTTGTCTACTTTTGTTTCTTGTAGAAACAAGATCAAGGTGAAACACTAATAATCAGCTCTGTCTCTGAAGAAATTAGTCATCATCACTCTGAGAGAACAAAACATTTTTTAAAAACTAGTACATCCATCTCGTTTCATGGAACAGGTAGTTGAAAGAATACAATACTACTTTACTGCACTCCAGCCATCAAAATGTACCTCAATAACAGCTGTATTAAACTCCTAAATGTTCAAGGTAAACATATACTACATTTTTGTAAAAGCAATGCATCTTTGAAATGAAATGATGGAACAGTCTGTGTGAGCACTGATCTTACACAATGGAGATAAATACAATAGATGACTCCAATTTATCACTACAACATTCAGAAATGCATACCCCCACATTCCATGAGGAGAGTCACAGAAAAGGTAATTCAACAGTCAGGAGAATAACAACCATCTCTAGGCAATCTTCAATTATCACCGATTAAGGCAAGCAACAGATGTTTACTGGATACATCTTGATGTTATGCAAATTTGCTGCCTGTGAAGCCAATCCAGATGGTTCCCAAGGCATCCCTACTTAACTATATTTAAATATTTAATATCATTAAATTTATGATACATTTAATGTATGGAGAGAATGCCTTTTTCTATATATAACTTCCATAGTTTAATTTTTGTATTCCTTACTTTTTATGATTTATGTTGGATTCTAAGTAGTTTAATTGCAAAGTGAACTGGAGAAAGTGTGCCGGTGTTGTGTAAGATTCATTAAATGCGATCAGTGCTTGACAGTACAATTTACGATGCGGATGGATTATTTTTCAGAAAACTTTGATGCAGATAAGATAATTGGTATAAGGCATAATAGAGCAGTCAAAGCAATAAACTTTGTGATCGGTGTTAATGGAAACATATTCATGTGAGTGGACTTCTCTGGACCACCAAAAACAAGGATGATGTTATTAATGTAAGAGGAAAAAAATGACATGGTTTTTAGAACGTTAAAACCATTACACCATGTAACCCAAAAATGGCATGCCTTCACCCCATGGTGGCAAGGTATTTGAAGTGACTTTTCTGCAATTTCTTTTAATTACAAATTGTCAAAACCACGTGTACTAATATTGTGTAAGCCAGCAGTGTACTGCAGTATTTTTACTTATTACGTTTTCCACTGTAGTGCAGTTGTGGAGATAGTATATATAAGTTAGGGGGTATGGGGGGGGGGTTGCTTTTTAGTTACACCTCTCAAAATTAAAAAATGGGTGAAGTGTGGCTCCCTGAAGAATGAGTCAAAGGATAGTTAAACATTAACACTCTAAGACAGAAGAAATGAAAATAAAACTGATACCTTTTTTCTTTACCTTTAATGTACCAGATATGCATGCCTATGTAACTTGGTTAATGACATTATTTAAGAAATGCTTTTTTATCAATGCTCATTCAATGTAAAGTGCACTTGTAATGGTCACTATGAATAGTCAATGGGATTCTCCTCTTTTACACTGAAGGCATTTGAAATATTCAAATTAGTAACATTAAGTGCTGTAAAATATTTTTATAAAATGGTTTGAGTAGTACCATGAATCATCTACTGAATCAAGCATTTTGTTTTTATGGTTATTCATAAATGCAATGTGTTAATTGTGTGAAATGAGACAACTGTATCATACTTCTTGGTGTGGTTAGTTATACAACTTACAATATTTGAGAAATATCTAGTAAAACATTAAGTGTTGCATAATCTAAAAATTAAAATAATCGCATGCTAAATGAAAAGTTATATCTGAGAGGAAAATGTGTTTAACAAAGTTGAGTGTAGAAGAGGGAAACCTTCCATTATAAACATGAGGAAGCCATTATAACTATACCATTCCTAGCAAAAGTTTGTATTAGGTTCTCAGCCCACATCAAACATGAATTTGGATAGGGATGTAAATAAACATGAGTTCTATAGAGGCACTCTTGTAATTCAAACCTGAGTAGTTTATATAGCCAGTAATTTATTCCTTAGACAAAACATCACAGTGGATATTATCCTTTGGGAATTAAATACATTCATTTCCATTTCCCACACCACCATAATCAAAACTTTACTTTCTTGTGGAATAAACCCTTACATCAATATTGAGGTGACTGAAGGAGAGCTATTTTTGTGTTGTAATAAAAAACAGTACTTTATATGTCCACTTTCAATAAATATGGGAGTCCTCCTCACCACCAAGGGTATGTACTGGGCCCATCAGTCACTAAGACATTTATGACTGTCCTGCCATAAAAATGTGCATACCTGTGTCAAATAAATATTTAACTGGCAGAGGTAGCCATAATGGTAAAATCCCTTAACAGCCAGATAAACTTGAAAGGATGCTTAAACCAGTCATTCAAGTAGATGAAAACTGATATTATGGAATTCAGTTGTAATACATGCACTTAAGGAGCACCAACTGTTCCCCCATGAGTTAATAAGGCAGTACTCACTCTATCTATATAGTTTATATATTTTGAAATAATGTAGATAAGGTACAGTTGTGCAAAATCTTACCATAATGGTAAATGTCCTATTCACTGTTGCAGTGTTCTTTACATTAGGAATCCCCTGGCAATGGCGGCCTGACGTCCAGCCAGTATAACAAAGCCTTTAGGTTGCCTTAAGGTATGCTGTATGTCACATGTATGCTCCTTGCATAGCATAGGGCATAAAGGTGACGTCCGGATGTACCATCCTCAGAAGTGAGAGCTCCAGAAGAGAGGCCAGTTCAATGAAAAGAAAAGGTAATCAGTACATCCAGAAGAGAAATGGACCGGGGGGGGGGGGGGAGAGAGGGAGTGAATACTGCAACCATGAAGAGAAGGACATCTATCATTATGGTAAGATTTTACACAATTGTACTATGGCCTTCAATTTCTCTGTTGCAGTATTCTTTACATTAGGGAGAGTGCCAAAGCTCAGGAAGAAACTTAGGTGGAGGAAGGACCAGCAGAGCCTTCTAGAAGCCATGAAGGATGGCTCTAGCAAAATCAGCTCTACCTCTGGAGATTCCATCCAACTTGCAGTCCATGGTAGAAAATGCACGGAACTCCAGGTAGCTGCCTCAAGAACAGAGTTAGTATCCAAACCCTTGAAAAAAGCACCAGAAGAAGCCACAGCCATATTAGAATAAGCCTTAACAGAATAAGGAAGGCTCTTAGCATGAAAAAAATAACAAAAGAAATAGCTTGTGAGAGCCAAAAAGAAATAGTTTGCTTAGATACAGCTAATCCCAAGCACCCTGGATGAAAGGAAACAAAAAGCTGATTAAATTTCCTAATAGACTTAGTTTTATCGAAATAAGATCCAAGTTGTCTATGCACATCCAATGTGTGCAGCACCTTCTCACTGACAGATTTTAGAGAAGGGAAAAAAAGTAGGAAAATGAATAGACTGATTAAGCGATAACTCATTCACCACCTCTGGCACAAAAGAAGGATTAGTCCGCAAGGACACACTGTCCTTATGAAACACCAAAAAAGTAGGACAAGCCATAAGGGCTTGAAGCTCAGACACCCATCTGGCAGAAGTAAGGGCTAACAAAAGAGCAGTCTTCCAAGAACAATGTTGCAAGGATGTTGAAGTTGCAGGCTCAAAAGGAGCCAGAGTCAATTTTTCCTTAACAGAATTAAGATCCCAGTGTGGCGGAACAGGCTTCCTGAGAGGCCCAATATGAAGGAAGTCTTTTAAGAATTGTTTAGTCTAAAATCTAGAAGCAAGAAGAGGAGATAAAAGCAGACAAGCAGAGATAGCTGACAAGTAGGCCTTAACAGAAGAATAAGCTAACCCAGCATTGAGCAATTCACACAGATAAGAGAGAACCAGAGGAACATCCACTGGATCTAGATTACGAGAAAGACACCAAACAGAAAAACTCCTCCATTTGGATAAGTAGGAATTCGTAGTATTGGGTTTCCCGGCACATCCTCAGAAAAAAGGTGGAATCAAAATCTTATTACCCCCAGTGTCAGACATGTGGGGGGATGGATGACTTAAAGATCAGACATGTGGGGGAATGGATGAGTTAAAGATCAGACATGTGGGGGGATGGATGAGTTAAAGATCAGACATGTGGGGGTGGATGAGTTAAAGATCAGACATGTGCGGGGATGGATGAGTTAAAGATCAGACATGTGGGGGGATGGATGAGTTAAAGATCAGACATGTGGGGGGGTGGATGAGTTAAAGATCAGACATGTGGGGGGGAGGGATGAGTTAAAGATCAGACATGTGGGGGGATGGATGAGTTAAAGATCAGACATGTGGGGGGGGGTGGATGAGAGATCCCTTAGTCTTGTCTGAGTAGGTGCACTCTGTGAGATAACTTGCAAGGATTGCCCTTAGCTAAATGCAGAAGAAGAGGGAACTAATGCTGTCTCGGCCAAAAGCGAGTCACCAACAAGATTTTGGGAGCATCCTGTTGAATTTTGAACAGGACTTTTGGAATGAGGGGAAGGGGAGGGAAAGCATAAAGTAACATCCCCTTCCAAGAAAAAGATAGAATGTTCACCTTCCAAACCAGAAGACCTGGGACTCTGGCACAAAATAGAGGAAGTTGTTTGCTTAGAGGGGAGGCAAATAGATCTATTTGAGGACTACCCCACTGGTGGACAATGTCCAGAAACACATCCACATGAAGTATCCATTCATGGGATTGAGTTAAGGACCTGGTCAGAGTGTCTCCCATAGTGTTTTGACCTGAGGGAATATAAACTGCCTGAAGAGACACTTGATACTGAACAGCAAGATCCCAAACCATGAGTGCCAACTGGCAAAGAAGATTAGACCCCCCCCCCCCATTTGTTTACATACCATATCACTATGTTATTGTCTGTAAATAACTTGAGAGGTCCAGGGAGAAAAAGAAGACCTGAAGCACCAGTAGAAGAGCTCTCATCTCTTTGACATTGATGTGCTCTTTCTGTTGAAGAGGAGACCCCACCCTCTCCACCTTTAGGTAGCCAAAAGCAGTTCCCCATCCCATGTCTAAGGCATCTGTGAACAGCTCCTAAGAGGGAAGGGGGGGTGAAAGGGGAGACCTGGATTTAGAGACAACTGCTGGATACACCACTGAAGTTCCTTCTTGAGAAAAGGTTGCAAAAGAACTACAAATTCTAGGGGATACACATGTTGAAGCCAAACTGACTTCAGAAAGCAATGAAACATTCTCATGTGGAGTTTGGCCAGATGGAGCATAGGGATGGTTGATGCCATGAAATCCAGAGCTCTCAGAAACTCCTTGGTCATAGTAGGGCCAGAGGAGGAAGAAGAGTTTGAAAGAAGGAAATGAGTGTCAAGGCCTTGGGAAGAGAGAGTGATACTAGCAGAGGCATCATCTGGATCCTGAACCCCAGAAAAACATTGTCCTGAAAAGGAGATAGAAAAGACTTTTGAAGTTTATTGTGAGCCCCAGGCTTTGCAGAAGGGAAATGACAAAATGAAGATTTTGAAACAGGATCTCTGGAGAGGAAGACAAACTGGAGAGTGCCCAATTAAGGATATACTTTGATCCCCTGAATCCTGCAAGAAGCAATCACAGGATTGAGGCAACTGATGAATACCCTTGGGGCAGTAGAAAGGCCAAAGGGTAAAGCAGAGAACTGAAAATGCTAGGAAGCAACAAAGAAACATAAAAACTTCCTGAAAAGGGGAAGGATGGGATATGGAAATAAGCACCCTATAGATCCAGAGGCATCATATAAGCCTGAGGAATCAAAAGAGGAAACAAAGTCTGAAGGGACAACATTCAAAAGGAGGGCATCTTCAGAAAAGTGTTTATATGAGGAGGTCTACAATTTGTCCCCAAGCACTCTCTCTCTTTTCTGGGTACTAGAAACATCCTGGAGTAAACCCCCCTTCCACTTTGGGGCACAGGTACCTCTTAAATAGTACCCCAAGTGAAAATCCACCTGGGAAGAAGTCCCTAACAGGGAAGCAGAAGTTTTTCCCTCAGAGCCTGGAAGATCAGAATTAACCTAACAAGCCTGGGATAGGAGAGCCAACAAGTACCTGGACATATGGGTTTGATAATTAACAGTCATAATAGCCAAGGTAGCAGAGGTGTAAACCTTCTTGCCTAGCCTTTCCATGTTCCTGCTATTTTTATCAGAGGGGAGTAACTTGGGAGAAGGAAGCAATTGAGAGGGCTCATCAGAGGCTACAGACACCACTGAGGGGTCAGTAGTAGGACACTTGTACAAACATTTACAGTCCTCAGGCACCCTATAGAATCTATCAGGTTACTTGGGAGCAGGGGGCTGAGAATCTGGGGCCTTATAAGCATTGGAAAATGCATCCAACAAGGCAGCCAGAACAGGAGGAACAGCAGAAGGATTAAGAGAATCCATCTGCAACAATTCAGAGCATCTTTTATATACCTCAGAGACCTAAGCACAATCCCATTTAAAGAACTCCATCATCCTGGAAACTGTGTCCCCAAAGGAAATCTCTTCAAAAGGAGCATCAGAGTTGGGAGATTCCTCTACCTCTGACCCATATTCCAATGTAAGGAATCTGAGAATAGTAAGCAAAGGATTCCTCATCCATATACATCTCCTCAAAGGAATCCCGTTCCCTGGGTCTTTTTAGAAGAGTAGAAGACCAAGGAGGGGTTGGAACAGAGACTCCCTGAGGAGCTTACAGTGCCAAAGCACTAAGCAGACCCTGAGTGGACCTGCTATTCACTCTGTGGATCCTTAGAAGCAGTCAAAATATGTTTAGTCTTTTGCTTTTTCTTCAATAAGATGTCTGCCTTATAAAATTTGGAAAGCTCTGACCCAGAACAGCATTCAATGATGGTAGTAGGGACTTTTCTAATGAATATTTGAGGAACAACCCTAAGCCCTTTGGAAATAATCAGCTGTGGTACCCCCTGAGTATCCAAAAATGGACGTCTACAAAGCTTCCTCAGAAGTGCCTAAACTCAGACCCATACTGGCCTCCAAACCGGTCACAGCAGAGGAATCCAGCAACAAAGCCAGGCAAACTTCTGGGCATTCACTCCCCTTGGGAGAGATGTCTGGTGGAGGTTGAACATCAGAAGATTCCAGCCTAGGCTTCCTGGCCTCCTTCTTCACTGATAGCTGTCCCTTGGAGCAGGAAGTACCCTCCAGTGTGGCTTTCACACGAAGCTTAAGATGCTGATTTTCAAGATAAAGTGCCAAAGAGTCTATTCCGAAGGGTTTTTGGTGCAAAAGCCTGACAAATGGAACAAGACCTATGGTTGTGAGAGGCACCTCAGCAAAACAAGACACTGGTCATGGTAGTCTTTATGGGGAATCTGTTGCCCTTACTGGCATTTACCCTTCCTGCATGACATGAAACCCCACAAGCAACAATAAAAATGGTAAGTAAAAAAAAAAAACTCAGTGGGGCACTTATGTGTAACAGCTAAGTGAACCAGAAACGGAACGGGCATTCAGACTGAAGACCAAGAGATGGTATTTGGACTAGTGGCAAAGAAGTTCTGAGCATGGTACATCCAGATGTCATCTTTATGCCCTACGCTATGGTCCTATGATCCTTAAGATGACTTACGACATACCTTAAAGATCTTAGGATCATAGGAGATCATTAGGCTGTTCACCCATAGGTAATTTCAAGCCTACCCGTTTCATCCCAATGTAATGTCATAGAAATGTTAATACCTAATATTGCATTTAGTAATGACTGCCCATGTCCCGGAGGGTTGTGGGTGCTATTCCGTATAAGAATTTAGTTTGCAGTGCCCCATCCACATGTCCAGGTTCCTTTTGAGCACTGCGATAGAAGTGCTCTGTTACACATGAATAGATAGCCTATTCTAAAGATGCAGCAGTAGCTGGGAGATAAATCTGTCCATCTAGAATGTCTTATTTAAGTTGCAGGCCACATTTAGGTCCCTGGAATGGGTGTCCCCAGTCCAGTTTGATTTACGGATTTGCAGCAAGTTCATCAGGTCTGGGTATGAGATTGCTCTGTAAGCCAGGCATAAGTCTCCACTAAGAAGTCTATAGGATACAGAGTAAAGTGACAGAGACATTACTCTCTCTGTGTACAGCATGTGCTGGAGTCCCTTGATCTTCTTTGCTAGAAACCTTTGAGGTCTCTCCAATTGCTGCAGGTGCTTTGTACGGTACACACTGAATAGGGCATTATACTCAATTATGGGTCATATTAGTGCCAATTTTAAAGGGGTTATAACCTCTTTTGCTCTCAAGATGATGCCTTTACTAATCAAGTGTGCTATGTAGAAAGCTTTCCTTACTACAGTAGACACATGGTCATTGAAGTTAAGGTTGCATTCAACTTGTGAACCCAAGTCCCTTGCACTTCATGGGTACTTAGGGTATTGTTGTTGATTTGATAGTGTGAAAGGACATTGCTTGCATCAAAGGGAATGATGATGCATTTCTTTGCATTCAGTTTGCAACCGTGACCAAGACACCAGTTGTTGGACTGCATAAGACCCTCCTAGAGTATACTGATATAATTTGGGGATTTAATAATTTCACCTAGTTTGCAGTTGTCTGCAAACTTGGTCAGCCACAACCCCTTAGTTTTGACCTGAACCTCTGAGAAGTATACACCAAACAGTAGGGGGGGGCCCAGCACTGACCCCTGTGACACCCCACTAGTAACTGGTCTGCTGGTCTATGATAGTGTGTGTCTGGTTTATGAGCCAGTTACCAACCCATCTTACAATGAAGGGGTTTACATTCAGTTTGTTAAGTTTATCAGCAATGCTCTAGTGTGGGATTGTGTCGAAAGCCTTTGCCAAAACTGAGGTTTACTGTGTGCAGAGATTTGCCATTATCAATGGCCCTGGTTACATTTTCAAAAGAATCCACAAGACTTAACAGGCAGGATCTACCCTTGACAAAGCCAAATAGGGTAGGATCTAGGGTTTGGAGGTTCATAGGTTCATACTAGGCTATCTACCCTAGGGCTTTTATAAGCCTAGCCAGAATGTGTTTGGCTTTCACCACCCATTTTAAATTAATTTTGCTATGCCCTTTTTCGAGGTTAGTATACTGTGCCTCTGTCTAACAGTGACACAGAAGTGATACCCGGGTTAAACCTATGATCTCCCATCCACTCATCAAGATTCCTCTTGAAGAGTGTCAATGAGGGACTTTGCCTAACCTGGACTGGGATTTTATTCCAGAGTGAAGGGAGCATCTGGGTTATGAATCTGTCCCTCCAGCATGTCCTATTTATTTCAGTGCTGAGGTTCAAGTCTCTCGAGCACGTAGCTCAATGGGATTTGGATTTTCTGAGGTGCAGCATGTCCATTAATTCTGGGTTGGACATGGCTTTATAAGTCAGGCATAGATTACCCCTGAACAGGCGGTATGCCACTGAGTAGAGCCGGAGTTTCTTTAACCGGGCAGCATATGGCATCTGTTTGAGCCCTTTGATCCTCTTGGTGAGGTACTTTTGGGGTCTTTCCAGTTGCTGCAGGTATCTGGTAAGGTACATCCCAAAAGGATCATTGTACTCAATTATGGGCCTGATGAGGGATGAGTAAAGAGGCACGATGACCTCCCCTGATCTAGATGTGAATCCCTTCATGATTAGGTGGGCTATATAAAATGTTTTTCTAACCACTTTGGCCACGTAGTTGTCAAATGAGAGACTGCTATCAACTTGGGTCCCCAGGTCCCTAATTACTTCTTCTGTACTTAATGGATTACCACCTATGTGGTAATTTGTGGGCACTTTGTTTTTGCCAGAGGGGATGACTATACACTTTTTGGTGTTTAGCTTGAGGCCATGGCTCTGACACCAGTTGTCTGTTTCTATGAGGCCCTTTTGGAGGATGCTTGTGTCGGCTGGAGAGTCGATTATGGTGCCCAGTTTGCAGTCATCTGCGAATTTGGTCAGCCACAGTCCTTCCGTGTTGGCCTGTACCTCCGAGAAATATATACCGAACAAGAGAGGTCCCAGGACTGAGCCTTGTGGGATGCCACTTGTAACTGATTTGGAGTCTGACATGGATCCAGCAATTCTAACCATGTGGGTTTTGTCCTTCAGCCAGTTTGCAACCCATCTAGTGACATAGGGGTTTATATTTAAGCTGGTGAGCTTAACTATAATGCCCAAGTGGGGTATTGTTTTGAAGGCTTTTGCGAGGTCCAGGTAGGCTGTGTGGACCACCTTCCCCCTCATCAATGGCCTTGGTGACTGTTTCAAAGAAATCAACCAGGTTTAAGAGGCAGGATCTGCCCTTAACAAAGCCGAACTGGGTAGAATCCAGTGTCTGTAGGTCCCCAATATCTTTATTTATGAGGTCCATGATGATCCTTTCCATAGCTTTGCAGACCAAGCTAGTCAGGCTTATGGGGCGATAGTTTCCAGGATCCGTTGAGGCACCAACTTTGTGGAGAGGGACCACTGTTGCTGTACGCCACTCTTTGGGTACATATCCTGTAGTAAGGCTGAGACTGAACAGTACTTTTATGTTTGGGTTTAGCTCTTCTTGGAGTTCATGTAGGGCCTTGGCCGGGACACCATCTGGTCCCATTGATGCTGTGTTTTTGCTTTGGAGAGGGCGGCTCTTACCTGAGCATCTGAGATGTCAGGGGCAGCACTCTGCTGGGATAGATATTTGCCCTTTTGGTGGGTGGGAGAAGTTTGTGCTGAACCTGTCAGCTAGGATGTTGGCAATGTCTGTGGGTTTGGTGTATTTTTGTCATTTTGGACTAATTCTGAGCATATCTGGGAATTCCCACCCAGATTCCTAACATAACTAAAGAAAGCCTTG
Organism: Protopterus annectens; assembly: GCF_019279795.1. Classification (NCBI taxonomy): domain Eukaryota; kingdom Metazoa; phylum Chordata; order Ceratodontiformes; family Protopteridae; genus Protopterus; species Protopterus annectens. The sequence continues at coordinate 1,370,389,838 of NC_056731.1, forward strand.
TGATTATCCTTAGTGTCCTGTGCAATTTTTCTCTCGAAGCTGGCCTTAGACGATTTTATGAGTGCCCATAGTTTTTGCTAATACTGATCAGAGATGCCTTCCCTTTTTGGGATTTTGCTCTATCATTTAGTAGCTTCCTCCTTCTATTGTATAGTTTGTTTATGGCTGGGGTCCACCAGACAGGACGTCTGCCTTTGGAGGATTGGGTCTTGGTTTTATTTGGGATTGCATGATCCATGCATTCCTGAAGGTGTTCATAGAATGCATTTATAAAGGATTCTGCGGTCTGGGCCGTATTTTCCACAGGCCCCGCGGCTTTGCAGGATTCCACCTCGGTTTTGCGGAGCGTGAAATTTGCTTTAGAAGTTTTTCACTGTGGTTTTCTGGGCAGGAGGTGGGGTTGGGATGTGAATATCCAGTGAGATTAGTTTATGGTCTGATCGTACCAGTGAGGGATACACTTCTGGTCTGGAACATAGAGTCCCCATGTTGGTGATGATCAGGTCCAGTATGTTTTCCCCTCTTGTGGGAGTGGTAACAAGTTGTTCCATAGCATTTGAGTTTATAAATTCTAGGAACCTTTGGGCTAGGGTGTTGGAGCTAGAGTAATGCTCCCAGTCTATGTTTGGGTAGTTGAAGTCACCCAATATAATGGTGTTTGGAGAGACCTTCATATTTTCCAGTGTTCTCAGGAAGGCCGAGTGGGGTTCCTGGGTTTGGGAGAGTGATCTGTAGCAGGCTATAAACTGGAAGGCAGTTTTACCCACTGTTAGTTGCACATGGATAGTCTCTGATGCTTCGTGCTGTGCCACCAACCTGGAGGTGTGGGTATTTTTGACAAATATTGATACTCCCCCTCCTTTTGTGGTTCGGTCCAAGTTTTGGGGCTGAAAAGCATGGTATGAGGTATAACCTGGTAGTGCTGGGGTGCTCTCGGGAGCCTTGAACCAGGTTTCTGTTACTGCACAAATATCGATGTTCTCCATGCTAAGGAGAGTTTCGAGTGCGTGCATCTTGAGGTTTAGACTTCTGGCGTTGAGTAGCATTACTCTTAGTGTCTTATCCCTTGTGATACCTATGGAGGTGGGTTTGTCTTTTGAGCCTTGCCTAAAAAAGGCACTATGGGGGTAGCAAGAGCCTTTGCCAATATCCGAAAGCTCAGGGGTGACAGGTGCAAGCCGTCCCTAGCGAAGCATCGTGGCTTGTCGAGCATGTCATCTCAGGCTGACAGGCATTGGATCCCCTTTGAATGACACCAATACTTAAGCCAATTGTTGAAATTGATCATCTTGTCTTCATATTGTGGCATCATTCTTGATGAGGGTAAGATGCTACTCAAAGTCAGGGTCATACCGGCCTGGGCCACATGCTCAGAGAGCTCCTCTATGTCTCTCTTCATGTAGTCCAGGGAGGTACGTCTCAGGTCATTCACACCAGCATAGACAATGACTGAGTCATATTTGTACTTGCCTTAGAGTGACCCGAGTGCTTGTGTTATGTGGCGGATCCTAGCGCCCGACAGGCAGCTCACTGTGACCTTCTCCTTGTTCAGCCTGGTGAGCGGGACGTCAGTGTGCCTGACGATAGAGTCACCTATTACAAGTGTATCAGGTGTGTTGTTTAGCCTTAAGGGCTGTGACTGTTCGGCACACTGGCTTTGTGAGCTATGTGTTGCAAGTGTTTTGTTTCGGGGTAGCGGTTGCTTGGATGTCTGCTTTGGAGGTCTCTGCTGCTTAGGCAGATTTTTATTTAGAGCCTCCGAGTATGTTTTTGTGTGTTTATGTATTTGGTTTGCTGTCGTGGTAGGTCTATGTGAGACTGGAATTGTAGTGAGTGTGGTTTCCTTCTCCTCCTGACTGGTTACGCCAGTACTGAGTTGAGAGAGCTTAGCCTCCAGTTTGGCTATATGGATGCATCTCTCACATGTGTTGGAATTTGTTGGGAAGAGGAGAGGGTTGTCTGTGTACATGAGGCTGTTGTAACATTGCCTCAAGATTCCCAGATTCACCAGCTGGACCGGAGAGGAGATTGACAACTGACCTTTGGACATGCTAGAATAGTATTGGGAATTCCTTTATAATTGAAAAAAGGGCCAATGGGGAACAAGGTACTCAAGGGGAGTTTGTGAGGGTGTAGTGCTTTTAATTTTTTAGTGCTGACTTATATAATTGCTTTAGTGAGCAAGTGCCAGGTAACTTAAATGCAATGTGTTACAGGTAACTTAAATGCAAAAATGACAAACAGTAACTTTCTTTTAAGTGAAACAAGGAAATAAGTACAGTAAGCAATGCATATATCACTAGGGATCCACAGAAGCGCTGTAAAGCCGCATTTTAGGTGGTCACCTATGTCTTTATTTATGAGGTCCATAATGATACATTCCATAGCCTTACAGATGAGGCTGGTCAGGCTTATGGGTCTGTAATTCCCTGGGTCTGTTTCCTGGCCACCTTTGTGGAGGGGAATAACTGTTGCTGTTTCCCATTCCGCAGGAACAATGCCTGTGGTTAGAGTATGATTAAAAAGAGTACTTAATGGTGATGCTAGTTTATGTTTTAACCTGTTTAGAAGACAGCCTGGGATGACATCTGGTCCCATAGAGGCTGTGTTTTTTGCCTTGGACAAGGCTTTGATGACCTGTTTTACAGATATGTATGGGGGGCAAGGTTTATGATAGATGTGGAGAGGATAAAGTGGTGGGATTTTCACCAAGCCTGTCCACTAGCAGGCTTGCTATCTCTGTGGGGGGTCAGTGTATGATACTGTTGGTCATTAGCTCTGCACATGCTGGGGTCCTACCTTTCAGGCTACATACATAGCTGCAAAGGCCTTATGGTTATCCATGACTGTGCTAGCTTTTTTCAAAGAGGCCATTACAGGATTTGACAAATTGTCTTATTTGCCGGTTGAGGCTGATGAGGGTGCTTTTCCGTTGCTTGAGTCACGCCTTTGTTTTCATGGACAGCAACATTTTGCATTTATTGTAAAGTTTGTTGATGCTGGATGTCCACCATGCCAGCTTGTTTTTACTTTGGGTGTGGCTTTGATTCTTTCCGGTACAGCTGAGTCTATACAGTTATGCAAGTGATTGTACAGGGCTTTAGTGTAATCTTTTGTGTAGTTACCACTTCCAGCTGGGGGGGTGGGGCTCGGAATGCATTTATACCTTCACCTAGGAGGGTATAGTTTGCCTTGGTGAAGTTTTTTAGTCTCATTTTCCCCTTTGTGAGTTCTGGTGTTGGTGTCAGCTCAACAGTGACTGATTTGTGGTCAGATTTAGCTAATGAGTATCTGACAGCTGTGGTACTGCAGCCATTTAACATGTTTGTGAGGGCCAGATGTAGTATATTTGTTCCAATTGTCAGGGTATGAACAATTTGTTCTAAGGCATTGGAGCTGAAGTTAAGGAACTTTTGCACTAGCTGATTACGGCTAGAAAAGGTTTCCCAGTTGATGGTGGAATAATTGAAATCCCCCATAACCAGAGTATTCAGTAATATTTGGATTGTCTCTAGTTTGGTCAAGTAGACTTTGTGCATGTCATGACCCATGAAGGGTAATCTATAACTGGGTATGACTTGAATAGGGATCTTATCCACCATAACCTGAACTTGGAGCAACTCCATGGAGTTGTCCAGTCTAACTAGATGGGAGGTGAATTTTTTTCTCTAATATAGATAGAAACACTGCCTCCTTTGGTTCTCATACGTTGATTTTGCAGTCTGAAGGCGTGGAGGGCATTGTAGCCTAGCAAGGCTGAGGTACTCTCTGAACTCTTGAACCAGGTTTCTGTGACTGTACAGACATCTACATCTTCCAGTGATAGAAATGCTTCCAGGGTGTTATGTTTTTGTTTTAAGTTCCTAGCGTTTAGCAGCATGATCCTTATTTTGTTATGATTGGCAAATTTCACATTGGTAAGTTTGTTTTTGAGACTTTGCCTAAATAAAAGGCACTATGGGGGAGGCAAGAGCTTTTACCAGCAGCTAAAATACTAGATCTGCCAGTTGCAAACTGTCTCTGGCAAAGCAGCAAGGTTTGTCGACCATGGCTTCCCAGACTGAAAGGAATTGGATCCCCTTTGAATGACACCAGAAACTAAGCCAGTTATTGAAATCATTTTCTGTTTATACTGTGGCATCATTTTAAGTGAAGGTAGTATGTTGCTTAAGTTTAGGGACATATCTGCCTGTGACACATACTCAGAGCTCAATCATGCCTTTCTTCATATAGTCCAGTATAGCAAATCTCAGGTCGTTCACTCCAGCATGAACTATGACAGTCATAATGGCACTTGTTGCTGAGAGAAGGGCATGCATGATCTGATGAATCCTGGCACAGTACAGGCAGCTGACTGTGACTTTTTCCTTGTCCAACCTGGTGAGTGGGACATCCGTGTGCCTCACTACTGAGTCTCCATTGCCTACAAAATTTGTTTTTTTGAGTGTTACACCTTATGGGCTTGGTTGGTGAGACACTGGTGTTACTGTGTATCATGGGTGCTGTGGGAATTGTGTTAATTGTAGCAGCTTTGCATTTTGCAGGTCTCTGGCATCTTGGTAGGTTTTCTTTTTTGAAAGAACTTCCGTGTATCTTGATTTTTGTGTTGGATGCATGCTATGTGCATGAGTAGTGGTACTATATGCATGTGTAGTGGTTGGTGGATTGACAATCTCTTCTGTGCTACTGTTCTGAGTGCGAGAGCACATGGATTCAAGATTCTTGGTGTAGATGCATCTCTCACACACTGTATTAGATTATTAGTAGAGGGTTGTCAGTGTACATGAAGCAGTTGCTACACTGCCCCAAGAGACCCAAGTCAACTAGGCTGGCAGGAGAAACAAGGGTAGTCCAACTATCCATATTGCTAGATTGAAGACTGTTGTCACGGGTGGGTGATTTTCAGGATCAATCAAGGAGGAGCTCAGTAGATAGATATTTTATCCTGTTTTTTTTTTTTTTTGGGGGGGGGGGGTAATTTAATAGGTTTCAGCTCACTAGCAGTATTTCTTTGACTACGAAAGTACTAAGTACTAATGTGCTACAGCTGTTGCAAATGGCAAAATGGTTGAATTAATCTGTCTGGCTATGGCACACAATTGAGCGGCAGTGTGCATTTCTGTGCAACATGCAAACAAGGCAACCTAAAGTATTTAGTATACTGGACAGATGTCAGGCTGTCCATGACAAGGGATCCCTAATGTAAAGAATAGTGCAACAGTGAAATGGAAGGACATCTTATATTTTGATATAAGTGGCAACTTTATAGTTAAGTCATCCTTTTGTAGCATTAAGACAGTTTTAAGGGCAGTCTCATCCAGGCATGAAAATGTGGCTTATACAGTTTAAACTATAGTTTACAGATGGATGACTAGATTTGGGTCAATAAAAGTCTTAAAGAAAAGGCCCTGAGGACCACCATTGGATTCAAATGTATTTCACATGCTCAGTGGACTATGAACAATAAGCTAAATATGGTTATAAAAAGACACCCACACACACACATATCCTACTCTTTCCCGACTGCTTACATGTTGTCAGGGTATCAGCTTCAGCTGTTGTCACCTCAGTGTCACACATCATCTTTGGCAGTTATAACTGCATATCACAGATCTTTCAGGCAGTGCAATCATCTCTGTACTGAACACTCACCTCATCTTGCTTTTTTCCTGTCTCAACCAATCCTGCTTTACTGAATCATCTTCAGCTTTCTCCACAAACAGTATATGACAACTGAACCACTGCAACCTTTTCTCCTAGAATGTCTCTAAAATCAGGACTACTTTGGTTTCATTAAGTTCTTATTTCTTTCTCTGTCACAATGTGTATCCTACTAATTGTCTTAAGCACTTTGAGCTAATAGCTTGAAGCTTCCACGGTTGCTCTGCTTAAGTTTCTATGCTATACAAAAGCAGCGATTACTCCACTGTTTTGTACATCTTAACTTTTCAGCTTCTTTGGCATTCTTCTATCACACACTACCTCTGATTCTAGATTAAAGTCATCATTTAGATTTCTTTTTTCTTTAACTATACCTCCCAGATACCTCAAGTAGTTAACCTGTTCTATTTTCCCTTCTGTTTCATCTTCTGATCTCCCCATCTGCTGCCACGATCATTGTTCTGCCGGTACTGAGTTTTACCCCATGTGCCTTCAGCTTTGCATTCCAGTCTCCAAACATTTATTAAAGTTCCTGTTGTGTCTGTGCTTGTAGTGTCACATCATCTGAATACAGCAGCAGTGTTAATCAGTTTCTTTTGACCCATTTGCTAATATATTTCATTACCATTATGAGCAGAAATGGACTCGAGTTCATCCCAACACATGCCTATTCCTACCGGGAAAACCACTAACAGTCCAAATACTGCGTGAATTATGTCATTGGATCCTCGTAATAAGCATTTCTACCAGCACATTTCTGGAACTTTGAACCATCATAAGATCTTCCTAAATTAGCTCTGAGAACTCATAATAAACCTTCTCCATGTCAGGGAATTCCTAGCTGGATTGGTTCCTCGTCTCCAGCATATTTTTGACTCTCCCGATCTGTTATACAGTGTTTTGTTCCAACCCAAACAACTATCATTTCAACTACTCTGCCAGATCTGTTATACAGTGTTTTGTTCCAACCCAAACTTAACTGTCATTTCAACTACTCTGCCAGATCTGTTATACAGTGTTTTGTTCCAACCCAAATTAGCTATCATTTCAACTACTCTGCCAGATCTGTTATACAGTGTTTTGTTCCAACCCAAATTAACTATCATTTCAACTACTCTGCCAGATCTGTTATACAGTGTTTTGTTCCAACCCAAACTTAACTATCATTTCAACTACTCTGCATACATTTTTATTTGCCACACTCCCTGTCATTTTCATGCAGTGTGACAGGAGTTTTATACTTTTGTAATGCACACAGGTGGGAATATCCTCTTGGTTCTTACACGTTAGGACTAAAATGCCTATTTTTCAGTCATTTGGTATTGGTATGTGCATATATATCTGTTTCTATCGCATGAGGGGTACTCAGATTCTATTTTTCCCCTAATTCACCCACTTTGATCATATCTGCTATGGCTTCATCTGAGCCTGCTGCTTTCACTAACTTCATTTTCCTTAATGAACTTCATACCTCTATTGGTGGGGTGCTTCCTCTTTCATTGTAGGAAGGGCATAGGGCAGCACACTATCTGTAGGTTGGCTTCATTCAGAAGCTTTATGAGATACTCCTTTGATCAGCTCTTCATGCACTCGGGACTGGAACAGATAATTGCTAGCATCTCTTATGAATGAATGGTATCCAGTTGGCTATCGTCTGTCTTTCTGTTACTGTCTGGCAAATGAACAGAGCTTCTTTGTGCATCTGTTGAGTTACTTCTCAGAAGATGGTAGAGGTTTTCTGTGGTTTGGTTTTTTTGACATAGTGACTGCCATCTTAGCTTCCTTGCTAGCCAACCAATATTCTGTCCTAGTCTGTTCCATCTTTTGCATTTTTTTAGTAACTTCCTGAACTTGCATTCCAACACCATCTCTCCCTTAAGTACCATATTTCCACACCTGGCTTGACCGCATATTGGTCATATCATTGAGAGACAATGCCATTACTTCTCTATTCCATCCATTTCCTTTTGTTCCTGAGGTGCAAGGAACATAAGCATTTCCTTGAACTTCTGTACCTATGTTCTAGTCAGATTTAAACTCTTCAGCCTCTCTCTTGATTTTACAGTCTTTTCTGACCACTGTTTGTATCAGATTGTGGCCACCAGTGGTTCATGCTATAGGCTGTTTATGACACAAATGTGATACGAAAGAGGGGGACATGGACATTGAGTTGTTGATAGGCCTATAGGCAAGTGATTCTGGTTATTTGACTATTGTCTCACTACATCTCGACATTCTCTTTGTTGTCTCACTATATCTCGACATTCTCTTTGTTGTCTCACTATATCTCAACATTCTCTTTATTTCTTTCTATGATTTCAGGAAAGTCATTATATTTGGCTGCAAAACATGTGTGTTCTGGAACATTCCAGTAAAGTATTTTGAAAATTGAAAAGTCGTTTTATTGGGCAGGATCTGCTGTTCCTTCTGGGGTGGGTGGCCAACGCCACAGAATGTTCTAGCAAGATCCAGTCCCAACAGGAAAAGTACTGATTCTCATAATTTGCTGTAAACAACTTGGAGATATATATAAATATATATATATATATATATATATATATATATATATATATATATAAGTGGGGCTCTCCGCATTCAGGCAGGAGCCTCACCTATGGAGTGGACACACTGCCCAGGACTGTATTCCTGATGAAGACTCCTGCCCACTTGCAACGAGGCTTCTCAGTCGAGCTTGAAGACAGGATGAAGCTTTTCTCTATCAGTGATGTATAACTTTAAATGTGTTACTTAATACTATTTGATTTTCTATTTAGCCAAATAGAGTTTATTTACTTTTCTGTTTTAGTAGAAATAAAGTCTGATTTAATAAATTTATTGTGGTATACAACATCATTTGGCATCCTGCTCATTAGGCAATACATTTTTTGGCGTAGTCGGCAGGATCCAAATGTTTATAAGGAAAAGTAAGAAAGAAATAGCAGCTGTTGAAGTAGAAATCTCAGGATGGGACCAGGATCCTTACAAAGTGTTAGCTTTGGAATGGTCAAGAGGTTCAGGAGTAAGTGAAAACTGGATTGTTTGTCTACAAGATGCTGAACCAGGTTCGGTACAAGCATGCTTACAAAAAGTTTCAATAGAAAAAGGGAAAGAATTGAGTGCCATATGCAGAAGAGGTGGATCCTCTTGACTGCTTACTGAAAACAACATGTAGACAAAATATGCAAATGTGAACAAATAAAACAGTTTGAGAAACAGATAGTAGAGTTGGAAAAACAAAATGTAATATTACACTGCCAGAGCAAATTGTTGGTGGATAAAAAGTACAGTTATGTACACTTACCATAAATGTAGATGTTCGAGTCTATTCACTGTTGCAGTCATCACCTGTGGGTTATCCCTGCTTTGTTAGCCCTCAGCTGACCTGAATAACAGAGTCAATGTTTTTCTGCGTTTCCTGCTGATGCTTGCTGCCTGACATCAGGTTGTCAGCACTACAAAAAAAGACAGCAGACGCCATTACATTAGTTTTTCTTGCCCTAACCAGTCAGAGGCCCAAGTAAATATGGTAAAGTGGTCCTGGTGGCTAAAAGCCACCGTTAGAAACATATGTCTCCCTAAAGAAAGAAGATATAAGGGGGAAGGAAGATGGGAAACCAGGACTGCAACAGTGAATATACTCGAACATCTACATTTATGTAAGTGTACACAACTGTACTATGTTCTTCGTATTTCACTGTTGCAGTCATCACATGTAGGAGGATTCCCAAAACTGAGGAGATGGGTGTTAGGATTAGTATGAGAACTTGGAATGGGTCAGCATGCCCTGCAGAGGCAAACCCTGCCCTAGCCTTAGAAAAAAAGAGGTAGGTGATAATTCTTGGTAAAGGTATGGACAGAAGTCCAGGTGGCAGCTTCCAGGATGTCCCTGGTGGGAACTCCTCTGAAGAATGCTTTGGAAGTGGAGGCTGCCCTAGTGGAATGGGTTGGAATAGACTTAGGGGGGTCCCCATGCAATCTGTATCAGAAATTGATAGAGTGTGATATCCATTTGGAAATGGGCTTCCCCTCTGCCGCTGGGGCAAAGCTAACAAGTAGTTGGTCTGTTTTCCTGAAGGGTTTAGTACAGTCCAGATCGTATCTGAGCTGTCTATGCATGTCTAGTGAATGCAGAATTCTTTCCCCCTTGTTTTGAGGGTTAGGAAAGAAGATGGGTAGATGTATGGCCTGGTTGAGAGTTACGTTAGATACCACCTTGGGCATAAAGGAGGGATTAGTCCTCAAGGAGACCCTGTCTGCATGGAAAATGATGAAGGGCTCAATGGCCATCAGTGCCTGAAGTTCTAAAACCTTTCTGGCTGAGGTGATAGCTAGGAGAAAAGCAGTCTTCCAGGAGAGGTATCTTAGTTCTTCTGAAGCAGCAGGTTTGAAGGGTGGTAAAGTTAGTTTTTCCAAAACATAATTCAGGTCCCAGGCTGGAGTGGGTGGCCTTCTGGGAGATCTGATATTAGAAGCCCCTCTGAGGAGTAACAAAATGAGCTGAAATGGCTGAGGCGTGGATTTTAATAGAGGAGAAGGAGTGGCCACTATTAAGTAGCTCCGTTAGGTAGTCCAGGTTAAGAGGGACAGAAGGTTATGAGATACTGCCTCCTCTGGACTGGCTCCAGGAGCAGAATCTTTTCCATTTTCCTGTATAAGATTTTCTGGCGCTGGGCCTTCTGGCCTCTGTGATAATGTCTAGGACGTGTTTGCTTAACAGGGGCCCCTTGTTTGCCTTTATAGTATTAGCCATGCTGATAGTTTGAGAGTCTGCAAGTCTGGGTGCAGCATTCCCCACCACCTGAGTTAAGAGGTCTGTGATCAGGGGAAGCTGCCTGGGAGGCTGTAAGGTCAGACTACATAGTAAGGGGTATCAATGTTGTCTGGGCCAATCTGGAGCAATGAGGATGTCCTTTGGTTTCTCCTCCCTTATTTTGGTCAGTACCTTGGGAATAAGAGAAGGGAATGCATACACAAAGAGGGTATTCCAGGGGAAGGTCAAGGCATCCACCTTCCACCCTATGTGGTGATACTTACAGCTGATGCTTGAGATGCAAAGCAAAGAGATCCACCTTTGGAGTCCCCCACATCTGGGTTATTTGTAAAAAGATTTTTCTGCAGAGCAGCCATTCATGGAGGTCCAGTAAGTTTCTGCTTAAGTGGTCTGCTAGGGTGTTGTTGATCCCTGGTAGGTACTGGGCTATCAGGTGTAGTCCCATGGAAGAGGCTGTCAGCCAGATGTTCATGGCTAGCCTGCACAGAGGGTAAGATTGGGTTCCTCCCTGTTTGTTGATGTACCACATTACTGTGGTGTTGTCTGTTTTGATAAGGAGAACCCCTGGCTTGAGATTGGGTTTGAAGGATGTCAGAGCCCTTTGTACTGCCATCATTTCCTTCTGGTTGATGTGTAAGGGAAGGTGCTGGGCATCCCAAAGACCTTGGGTGCACCTTCCTTCTAGGTGAGCGCCCCAAGCGATGTCTGAGGCGTCACTGGTAATGGTCTGCCCATTTGGGCAGAGGGTGAAGAAAAGACCCTTGTTCTGGGCACAGGCTCCTGCCCCACCAGAAGAATTCAGCACTTATACAGGGGATCAGAGGTAGAGAGGTCTCTAGAAGTGGAGAGTGCTGGCACAAAAGATTCTTTAGGTACCACTGAAGTTTTTTCATGTAAAGCCTGGCCAGAGGAATTAGAAGGATGCAAGATGCCATGTACCCCAAGGCTTTCAGGAACTTCCTCACAGTGAGGTGATTTCTTGAAGCCAGCTGGGTAAAATAGAGAGGCAGGAAGTTCTGCTTTTCTAGGGATAGGAAGGCCATTTGGGATGCTGTGTCCAGCAGTGCTCCCAAGAAAATGATCTTCCTGGAGGGTGTTCACCTTGATTTCTTTTTGTTGATGGTGTACCCTAAGGAGGTTAGGAGGGTTTTGACAAAGAGGAGGTCCTTGAGGAGCTTTTCTTTACAATCTGCCTGAATGAGGCAGTCGTCCAGATAAGAGTAAATCTGTATATTTTTCTGTCTGCAAAAGGCTATGGCCAGAGCTAAGCATTTGGTGAATATCCTGGGAGCAGAAGATAAGCCAAAGGGTAGTGCAGAGAACTAAAAGTGTTGTGAGCCTGCTCTGAAGTACAGGAATATCCTGCAGGATTCCCTTATAGGGATGTGGAGGCAGGCATCTTTTAGGTCTAGAGTCACTAGCCAGGCATTTTTTTAGCATAGGCAGCAGCTGCTGCAAAGTTAGCATATTGAACTGGGGACCACCAGGGAGGTGTTCAGAATGGATAGATCCAGGATGGGGTGCAAAGTGCCCTCTTTTCTGGGAACAAGGAATAGTCTGGAATAAAACCATTTGCCTATTTGATATGAGGGGACAGATTCTACTGCCCCTTGGGATATGAGAGTTTGGACTTGATTTGGAGGTAAGTCTGGGTACCCTCTTGGAATTGGGAGTTCATCGAAGGAGAATCTGTATCCCTAAAAAATGATCTTTAAGACCCATTGGTCCTTTGTTACAGAAAGCCACTTTTCTTTGCAGAGGGATAGCCTTCCTCTTAGTTTTGGGTGAGTGAAAATAGGGCTGAGTGGGGGAGGAGGAGTCATTGAGAGTTTTTTCCATAGAGGGATGGCTTAGAACTCCCTGCCTTTGGAATGGAAGTGGTCCAATGTTTGGTTCTCTGCTGTCCCTGGGATAGGAGTCTGGGTGGTCTGTCCTTGTGGGGCTTACCTTGCCCCTGTCTGCTAGGTGCAGGAAAGGACCAGTGTTTTGAGGGAAAATTCCTGCAGAACTGAGGTTGTACCTGAAGGAAATCTTTTACTGTTTGCATAGATTTTGCTTTGTCTTCCATCTTTTTAAGGACCTCTTCGGCTTTTATTCCAAACAAGCAGTTCTTATCCAAGGTTGCATCAAGTAATTTAGATTTGACATGATCAGGGAGAAGTTGTTCCTTCAACCATGCATGTCTCTTAATGACAGATCCTGACACTGCTGCCCTCCTTGAGGCTTCTAGGGCGTCATATCCACAGTGTAATGAGTGTTTAGCCACTTGGCAAGCACAGTGCAGTAAATCTGCTAACTCTTTGGAAATGGCAGTCAGGAAAGGTTGAAATCTTTTGTTTTAATAGTTCCAAAGTGTGTTCTTGATATTTTAACATGTGAAACTGACAGTTGAGTCCTCTAATAGCTAAGGTTGGAGGGGTGTATTCTTTTTTACCCCATCTACCCAGAGCTCTGGAGTCCTTGTCAGAAGGAATAGGATTCTTTGCAGAACTAGCCTTAGCTCCTTTCGGTCCCTGTGTAATGACCTCCGGGTCTGCAGAAGGATTTCTGAACAGGTATTTGTGAGAATCCGGTACTCTGTAATATCTGTCAGGTTTTCTGGGCACAGGTGGGTGGGTGCCAGGAGTTAAGCTGGATTCATGGAAGACATCATCAGCCACCTCTATGATTGGATGGATGGCCAAGGGTCTATGCTGGGGCAGGTCTAGAAACTCTCTTAGTCTTTTCTTAGACTGAGGGAAGTCCTAGGATTACCAGTGGAAATGTTCTCTGAGGATGTGAAGGGTTTCCCCAAAGGGAAGATCTTCTGGTGGAGAGGCAGAAGGAATGGATTCCTCTGCATCTGAATCTTCATAAGCAGTCAGAGGTTGTTCCTCTTCAAAATCTGAATAATCAGACTCCTCTGTTCTGTCAGTATTTCAGAAGAAAGGTCTCTTTTCCTTTCAGAAGGTGTGGTCTGACTACCCCTGATAAGGGTAATAAGATCCTCCACCATTTTAAGCATTTGAGCTTGGGGTGGTGGAGCAGGAGTAAAATGGTGGCTAGAGGTAGTTTTCTTAGGAGTGGTCTTACCTCTAGGGCTAAGAATATCCATCAGTCTGACAGAAACAGTAGTCAAAGGAGAATATGTCATTTATTTGTCTAGATTCAGTAGTGCAAAAAACTTCCTCAGAAGTCGGTGCCTGCGTCGTGGCTCTGGACCCAAACCAAGGCAGAGAAAACCAAAGGCTCAGAAGACGAAGTAGATTTCTGCGGCATACCAGACTCCAAAAGGGTCTCAGTAGAGGCCTGCGAAGGTATTGAACTGGGCATCAGGGGCTGTGAAGGCGCCTCACTGAATTCCGGAGAACGTACGACCTGCTTAGCGGTAGAGTCATCGGAAGGCTTAGCCTTGTGTGGTCTGTCTCTATCTTTATCCTTAAGTTTTTTCAGAATGTCTATGGATTGTTGGCTGAAGGACATCATTTTGGAATGCGAAGATGGAAGACAAAAATACCTGGCTACAATAAGAGGTCTACCATGAATGGTTCTCACATTAAAGAGGGCACAGAACCAGCAACGGGGGAACGTCATGGTCTGGGCCTAAACACGTGACGCAGTATGAACGGTTTGGTATTTGCTTTCCACAGGCAAGACAATTGTTAACTTTTTCGGACATCGGTTAGTGAAAGAAAAAAGGATGCCCAATGGTGTACTTAGCTTTAGACGTTTTCAGCTGTAATTCAAACTCTGGTAGTGACCGACCCATTTTCAGCTGTAATTCAAACTCTGGTAGCGACCGACCGGCACACTTGTGAACTGCTTCTGCTATGGGCTCCACGGCAAGAAAGACTGATGTAATGGCATTGACTGCCTTCCTTTATAGCACTGATGACCTGATGTCAGGCAGCAAGCGTCAGCAGCTGACACAGAAAAACATTGACTCTGGTATTCGGGCTGGCCAAGGGCTACTTCAGCAGAGATAACCCACAGATGATGACTGCAACAGTGAAACATGAAAAACATCAGTCATGTACCAGCATGTGGCAGAGAAACCTGCTATATGAGTAGTTAGATACAAATATCATAAATGAAGAGGTAAAATTAATAAAAAGAAAGTGCATATGTCAATAGCACAAGCAGCTTATGACTGGGATCTGGATTGCTGGGATGGGAACATTTAGTACTCTTCTGACCCAACATCCCAATCAGATTCTAATAATTCTTCTGAAGAGGAAAGGGATACAAAGAGGTCAATAAAAACAAACCCAATTCTTAGATTAAAGTTGCAGATGATTCCTGGCCCACCAGGATACCAGCCAGGACAATATGACAATAATATGGAAGACTTTACACAACAAGTAGCAAGTAAACAAAGACCAGGGGAATCAGTTACATGGTTAGTGAGACTTTATGAAACTGGAGCTATGGGGGTACAGGTAGATAATCATGATGCAAATAAGTGTTGCGAATTAAGTAATGACCCCTCAATACTAAATACATTACGAAATTATAGTGGGCCTGTAACATCTCTTTTTACAATTATAGCAAATTGTTGTGCAGAAAAATATTTGACAGAATCAGATTAGCCTTCAAATGACAAATCATGGTACTAGCTGTGGGATGCCATTCAACAGATGAAGGAAGGAACAATGAAAACTGCTTTAATTGTAGGGACTGCAGACAGGTTATTATAGAATGCGTTGACAGTTGCAACCAGCTTATAAATCAGTGATATTAACAAAATCAATGAAACTGGAAGTGCAATTTCAGAGGTCATTGAAAGATTAAGACAATTGGGAGAGTTAGGGGAATGGGGACCAAAGCTGTCGAACAGTGACAGATGGGAAAATAGAGTTGATGGACATAGAGAGGCTTGAGTATCCCGAAAGGATATGTTTGCTGCATTATTGAAGGATGGGGGTATCAAAAGATAAAATTGATGGAAAAGATACCCCGACAATGTGGGAAATGTATAAAAGGTGAGGCTTGAATAAGAAAAGTAGACAGAGCCAGAATGTAGAAAAACAGGGTGAGTATATGGCAGAAAGTAAAGCTGAGGAGAAGGGAGAAAATTCAGCAGTTCCTTCTGCCCCACATTTGATGTATCCTGATTTGTCAAATTTAGGTTTTCATTAGGAAATTGGCCAAGCTCCAGTAAGTGGATGGGCTCAGCAAGATGCTCGACCATATGTAGATTTGACAATATTTTGGAAAAGTAAAA
Organism: Protopterus annectens; assembly: GCF_019279795.1. Lineage (NCBI taxonomy): Eukaryota > Metazoa > Chordata > Ceratodontiformes > Protopteridae > Protopterus > Protopterus annectens. Next base: position 1,370,405,473 of record NC_056731.1, read on the forward strand.
ATGAACAACGGGTCCGAGTTCTAATTAATACTGGAATGGAGGCTTCATTGATATATGGTAATCACAGTTTATTTACGGGATGGCAAGTTACCCTTACTGGACTTGGTGGAAAACAAAAAAGGGCAGTTCAGATGATGCTAGAAACAGAAATAGGTCAATTACCAAAGAAAAAGTATCCAGTACTAATAGTGCCTGTACCTGAATCCATAATAGGAATTGATATTCTAAAGGGGTTGACATTAAATTTGTCTGATCAATTCAGTGATAAAACCATACTTTTCAATAAAAGCAGCAACAGTAGGGAAAGTCAAAATGCCACCTGTGGAATTACCCCTGGTGATCAGTTTAAAACAGTACAGAATTTCTGGGGGACATAAAGAGATAGGAGAAACAATCCAGGATTTATTAAACGTGGTTGTTTTGAAAGGGTCTATATTATAACACCCAACGTTCAAAATTTTGAGTGTTCTAATATCGAACCCTATGAATCGAAAATTTAAAACATCGAACATACAGAACAGCGATTTTTTTCCTATGGAAAAAAATTGCTGTTCCAAAACACATACAGACAAGACAAGCACAACAAACAAACAGCAATCCACACACATACACCTAAACTCTTACACCTAACCCTACACTAAACAATACATACACCACTAACTATCCACTTACCTTAACCCAAACCCTAACCCCCATCAATATCGCACAGTCACCTCACCCGCGCTCTAACCCTAACTCACCTACCCTGCCCTAACCCTCACGTCCACACAATCACACACTTACCTGACCCGACCTGTAACTTTCCACCACAGCGCTGAAAATACTGAAGCAACAGAAACGGACAACCAAATTCTTTCCCTAGGAAAAAATTTGGTTTTCTGTTTCTTCGATATTTTCAGCATTCGCTGAAAACGGGTCAATATTAGAACACTCAAAGTTTTGAACGTTCGGTGTTCTAATATAGACCCGTTTTGAAAACAATTACAACAACATGGAATAATCTGGTTTGGCCTGTCAAAAAGTCAGAAGGATCATGGCAGATGACAGTAGATTATTATAGCAATAACCCACGCCTGGGTGTGGGTAATGCTAAATTTACCCACGGTTGGCGTGGTTTGGTCCCGAGGGTGAAGCCCGAGGGACCAAACAAAGCCAACCGTGGGTAAATTTAGCATTACCCACACCCAGGCGTGAGTTATTGCTATTATACCATGACATTATTTAAGAAAAGAAACTGTTACTTTTCTTAAATAATGGCATAGTATAATGCCTGTTTACTGCCCTTCCGCAGATGTCTGGCATCCAAGGCAGTTCTGATGTACTGCGCGCCTGCGCAGTACATCAGAGTTGAGCAAACGGAGAAAGCAAGATCTCCGTTGCTTTTAGTCTCGCTATGTTAAATGAGTTTAACATAGCGAGACAGTTTAAAATAAGCAACGGACATCTCCGTTGCTTATTTTAAACTGTCTCGCCATGTTAAACTCATTTAACATAGCGACTAAAAAGCAACGGAGATCTTGCTTTCTCCGTTGCTTTACAAACACTGTCTCGCTATGTTAAATGGGTTTAACATAGCGAGACAGCTTTAAAATAAGCAACGGAGATCTCCGTTGCTTATTTTAAAGCTGTCTCGCATGTTAAACCCTTTAACATAGCGAGACAGTGTTTTAAAACTGTTATACTAATGGAAAAAAGTCCGGGCGACCGGACCTTTTTCCATTAGTATAACTCGATTTACAACGGGCACGCTGGCCAATCAGCGTGCACGTTTTGGGGGGGTCATGGTATAATAGGAACTAATTAAGCATACTCTGCCATTAACAGCTGTAGCTCTGGATGCAATAACATTAATAGAAAATATATAAAAACATCAGGGCACTTGGTATGCAATAACAGATTTAGTGAATGCTTTCTTTACTATACCAAATGCAGAGAAGAATTATGATCAGTTTGCTTTTACTTGGCAGGGACAGAGGTATACATTTACCCGATTACCACAGGATTATTTGTATAGTCCCACTATCTGTCATAGAATAGTAGCAGAATATTTAGATGAGATAAAATTACATCAAAATATACAAATTTCACATTACATTGGTATATTCTTGTTCAGGGAAATTCCAAACAAGAAGTGAGTGAGTATTTACAAATCAAAATTGATCACACGAAGACAAAAGGTTGGGAGATAAATCCTACCAAATACAGGGAACAGCTCAAACAGTAAAATTTTGGGGAATCCAATGGCATCAGGGACATAGAGAAATTCTGCCAAAGGCAAAACAGAAGATTCTAAAATTTTCAACTCTGAGATAAAAAGGAAGCACAATGTTTTATAGGATTGTTTGGTTTTTTGGAGACAACATATTCCTCACCTTAGTCAAATACCTTCTCAACTATGAAAAGTGGCTAGGAAGAAATATGAGTTTGTATGGGGAGATGATCAACAGAAAGCCTTTGAATAGGGTCTATGTTAAATAATCAAACACTTAAAAAAACGAACGACGATTTATCAAACCCATGTAAGCAAAAGCTTACAATCTCGAACGCTTAGAACAGTGATTTTTTCCAAGGGAAAAAATTGCTGTTCCACAAAACAAACAAAAACATTTTAAAACATTATATAAAGTGGAGGGTTTCACCCGACACCCACCGATAATGGGGGCTGGGCCCCACACCCCTCCCACTTAAATATACCAACTGTGAGATCACACTACAGTCATGAAAAAGGCAAAGTAACAGAAGTGGACAAGAGATTTCTTTCCCAGGGAAAAAATTTGCTTATATGCCATTTTGCTATTTTACGTTTTCGTGCTTTCAAGTTCGATCAAGATGCATTCAAAAGAATGTGTCTTCTATCATTTAATAGGAACCCTTTGAATAACCTAAGCAGGCTATTCAAAAAGCATTAGATTTATGGCCTCTGCAGGACGGAGAAGTAAAATTGCATGTGACCGTGCAGGATCATTACAGCAACTGGAGCCTTTGGCAGAAGAAGGGATCAAAGCGGATGCCATTAGAATTCTGGACTATTAAGTTATCAGATGCAGGAGAAAGATATTCTCCTTTTGAAAAATAATTACTAGCATGCTATTGTGTGCTAGTGGATACCAAAAAAATGACAGTAGGACATACTGTATTGCTCCGACCAGAAATACCTATAATGCAGTAGGTGATGAGTTCACCCAAAACGCATAGAATAGGCCTAAGCAGGCTATTCAAAAAGCATTAGATTTATGGCCTCTGCAGGACGGAGAAGTAAAATTGCATGTGACCGTGCAGGATCATTACAGCAACTGGAGCCTTTGGCAGAAGAAGGGATCAAAGCGGATGCCATTAGAATTCTGGACTATTAAGTTATCAGATGCAGGAGAAAGATATTCTCCTTTTGAAAAATAATTACTAGCATGCTATTGTGTGCTAGTGGATACCAAAAAAATGACAGTAGGACATACTGTATTGCTACGACCAGAAATACCTATAATGCAGTAGGTCATGAGTTCACCCAAAACGCATAGAATAGGCCATGCACAAGAAGCAAGTATAATCAAATGGAAATGTTATATTCAGAATAGGGCTAAACCTGGAATTAATGTGGTGACAATGTTGTATGAAAAGATAGCCCAAATACTGATAGAGCAACAGTTGTCAGTTAAACCCTTTTAACATAGCGAGACAGTGTTTTAAAAAACCAAGTTATACTAATGGAAAAAAGTCCGGGCGACCGGACCTTTTTCCATTAGTATAACTCGATTTACAACGGGCACGCTGGCCAATCAGCGTGCACGTTTTGGGGGGGTCATGGTATAATAGGAACTAATTAAGCATACTCTGCCATTAACAGCTGTAGCTCTGGATGCAATAACATTAATAGAAAATAAAAACATCAGGGCACTTGGTATGCAATAACAGATTTAGTGAATGCTTTCTTTACTATACCAAATGCAGAGAAGAATTATGATCAGTTTGCTTTTACTTGGCAGGGACAGAGGTATACATTTACCCGATTACCACAGGATTATTTGTATAGTCCCACTATCTGTCATAGAATAGTAGCAGAATATTTAGATGAGATAAAATTACATCAAAATATACAAATTTCACATTACATTGGTATATTCTTGTTCAGGGAAATTCCAAACAAGAAGTGAGTGAGTATTTACAAATCAAAATTGATCACACGAAGACAAAAGGTTGGGAGATAAATCCTACCAAATACAGGGAACAGCTCAAACAGTAAAATTTTGGGGAATCCAATGGCATCAGGGACATAGAGAAATTCTGCCAAAGGCAAAACAGAAGATTCTAAAATTTTCAACTCTGAGATAAAAAGGAAGCACAATGTTTTATAGGATTGTTTGGTTTTTTGGAGACAACATATTCCTCACCTTAGTCAAATACCTTCTCAACTATGAAAAGTGGCTAGGAAGAAATATGAGTTTGTATGGGGAGATGATCAACAGAAAGCCTTTGAATAGGGTCTATGTTAAATAATCAAACACTTAAAAAAACGAACGACGATTTATCAAACCCATGTAAGCAAAAGCTTACAATCTCGAACGCTTAGAACAGTGATTTTTTTCCAAGGGAAAAAAATTGCTGTTCCACAAAACAAACAAAAAAAACATTTTAAAACATTATATAAAGTGGAGGGTTTCACCCCCGACACCCACCGATGTGGGGGGCTGGGCCCCCCACACCCCTCCCACTTAAATATACCAACTGTGAGATCACACTACAGTCATGAAAAAGGCAAAGTAACAGAAGTGGACAAGAGATTTCTTTCCCAGGGAAAAAATTTGCTTATATGCCATTTTGCTATTTTACGTTTTCGTGCTTTCAAGTTCGATCAAGATGCATTCAAAAGAATGTGTCTTCTATCGTTTAATAGGAACCCTTTGAATAACCTAAGCAGGCTATTCAAAAAGCATTAGATTTATGGCCTCTGCAGGACGGAGAAGTAAAATTGCATGTGACCGTGCAGGATCATTACAGCAACTGGAGCCTTTGGCAGAAGAAGGGATCAAAGCGGATGCCATTAGAATTCTGGACTATTAAGTTATCAGATGCAGGAGAAAGATATTCTCCTTTTGAAAAATAATTACTAGCATGCTATTGTGTGCTAGTGGATACCAAAAAAATGACAGTAGGACATACTGTATTGCTCCGACCAGAAATACCTATAATGCAGTAGGTGATGAGTTCACCCAAAACGCATAGAATAGGCCTAAGCAGGCTATTCAAAAAGCATTAGATTTATGGCCTCTGCAGGACGGAGAAGTAAAATTGCATGTGACCGTGCAGGATCATTACAGCAACTGGAGCCTTTGGCAGAAGAAGGGATCAAAGCGGATGCCATTAGAATTCTGGACTATTAAGTTATCAGATGCAGGAGAAAGATATTCTCCTTTTGAAAAATAATTACTAGCATGCTATTGTGTGCTAGTGGATACCAAAAAAATGACAGTAGGACATACTGTATTGCTACGACCAGAAATACCTATAATGCAGTAGGTCATGAGTTCACCCAAAACGCATAGAATAGGCCATGCACAAGAAGCAAGTATAATCAAATGGAAATGTTATATTCAGAATAGGGCTAAACCTGGAATTAATGTGGTGACAATGTTGTATGAAAAGATAGCCCAAATACTGATAGAGCAACAGTTGTCAGTTACTAACAAAGTTACTAACAGGTACTGCTTGAAACAGCATAAACGTATTTGGTTTACCGATGGTTCAGCAAAATATGTGGGAAATAAAAGATGTTGGAAATCTGTGACTTATAATCCGGTAACTAAGAAAATCTTATCATCAGGAAGTGGTAAAAGTAGTCAGTATTTAGAGTTATATGCTGTATATCAAGCATTGAAACAGGAAATGCCAGGAACATGTCATATTTACACAGATTCTTGGTCAGTGGCAAATGGATTAGAAACCTGGTTGCCTACATGGCAGAAAAATTACAGTAGCACTCCCCCCGCTGCCTGCTATCAGCTCCATACACCCCCCCACTGCCTGCTATCAGCTCCATGCTACCTATTGGTTCATTCTTTCCTCTCAGGGTGATAGCTGTTCCAGGCCCATTTACTCCCCAACAGGTGAGAGCCCACATAGCCACCAGGACTTTTCTGCAGCTACATAACTGAAGATCCTGCTATGCCTTCCCCCAGTGCGTGCACATTTCCATACAAACACTGTGGGGAGTTACATCAAGGTCGTAACTGGACCAAGCTCATATCCATGGTCTATGGTCCTATTCACAACCTGCAGGCCACTGCCTGCATGGTGGTGTTCAGCCAGTCAGAATCCTTTCCACCCCAAGAAAAGTCAAGCCAGAATCAGCCACTCTCCCCCACCTTTCTAGACAAACATGTGCCCCACTGTTCTATGCATGTGTCTATGTGTAGCCTCTATTTCCCCCTAGCCTCCATTAGAGTGTGATGTTGTGCAGAGAAACCTCACGTCCCTCCAATGACAGCCACATAATATTACATGTGTATGGATGCACAGGTGCAGAGCCGGATCCGGCACTAGGCAACGGAAGCAGTTCCATATATATATATATATATATATATATATATATATATATATAGGGTCTATATTAGAACGTCGACGTTTCACAATGTCGTTCTAACATCAACACGTATTCAGCGAATGCTGAATATAGCGAACCGTCAGATAACCACATTTTTTCCTAGGGAAAGAATTCAGTTGTCCGTCTCTGTCATTTCGCTATATTCAGTGCTGTGGTAGAAAGTTACGGGTCAGGTTCAGGTAAGTGTGCGATTGCATGTGGGTTAGGTGAGTTAGGGTTACGGGGCGAGGGAGGTATGTGTGCGATTGTGTGGACGTGAGGGTTAGGGCGGGTTATGTGAGTTAGGGTTAGGGTGCAGGTTAGGTTTGTGTGTGATTGTGGGGATGTGAGGGTTAGGGTGGGTTAGGTGAGTTAGGGTTAGGGCGCGGGTCAGGTAAGAGTGCAATTGTGTGAACGTGAGGGTTAGGGCAGGTTAGGTGAGTTAGGGTAAGGGCGCGGGTGAGGTGAGTGTGCTGATGGACCTTAGGGTTAGGGTTTGGGTTAAGGTAATTGGATAGTTAGTGGTGTTTGTACAGTTTAGTGTAGGGTTAGGTGAAAGATTTGGGGTGTATGTGTGTGGATTGCTGTCTGTTTAGTGTGCTTGTGTTGTACGTATGTGTTTTGGAACAGCAAATTTTTTCCCTAGGAAATAATTCGCTGTTCTGACTGTTCGAGGGTTTCAGCATTCACTGAATATGTGTCGATGTTAGAACATTCGAAAATGAGAATTTTCGTTGTTCTAATATAGACTCATATATATATATAACTCAAACTCAAATTGTGGCAATCAATTTGGGAAATGATTAATTAAGGCACTGTAACAGCTTATCACGTTGATGCATATTGTTTGGCAGACTCTCTAGAACGTTGGTTTACTTCTTTTACGGATGAACAAGCAAGAATTGCAGAAGCAGATATGCAGAATGACTAATAAAATGGGCACTTCAGAAATGCAGACATCTGGGAGAGAAGGCTACTTACAGGTGGGCACAAACAAGAGAAATTCCTCTTCCATTAAATTTAATTAAAATTCTTATATTACAGTGCCCAGTATGCCAGCATATACAACAAAGATCAATACACCACATAGTTCAGGGACATATAGGATGAGGGAAGTTACCAGGACAAATATGGCAAATTGACTACATTGGTCCTTTACCATCAATAAAGGTTGTCAATACATATGTATGGCAGTAGATACTTATTCTGGGCATCTTACTGGCTTCCCATGCCAGCAAGCAACACAGATAAGTGTTTTAAAAACCATAGACTTGATGATTCTGTACTATGAAATGCCTTTCCAAATACAAAGTGATAATGGCTCTCATTTTAAAGGGATAATGGTGCAAGAATTTGTGTTTTATATACCCTATTACCCGCAGGCAGCGGGATTAATTGAAAAAATGAATGGATTACTTAAACATCAGATGATAAAATTAGGGAATGGTACTCTGTAAAACTGAAGAAATAATTTAAATATGGCATTACAGATTTTGAATAATAGGCCAATCTCAGAAATAGAAACAGCATTAATGAGAATGTTAACTCCAGCATTGCAGATCAAACCATATACTGCAAAAGTGGCAATTGCATTCTGGGAAATGCAGGCAGGTGCATCAGCTCCTACTAGAGCTATCCCTGAAGCTGCAGGACTGAGTTTATATTCAATGCATAATTGTAAAATACTACCATGTTCAGTTCAATTGACTGAGACCGGGGTTGGAATTCAGATCCCAGTGAAACATTTTGGTTGGATAACACCTCAGTCAACGTTTGCCTTGAAGGGTATTTAAGTCATGGATGGAATTACTGAGGCAAATTATCAAGGGGAAATTAAAGTCATTTTGCTAAATACATCAGATGAAATTGTTTCTTTACAGAAAAAGGATAGGATAGTTCAGATATTTATTGTGCCTGTATTAGGCGGCACAGTCACCAAAGGGAAATCACCATCTATTATTGTTTTTGAAAAAGAACACAAACTGTATGTGGCGTGTACGACATTAATTCAGGTGCAAAAATATGGGTTCATGAGCCCAAAAACCAACCTGAACAGGTAGACGTTATTGCCATTGGGAATGACAATACAGTTTTAATTATTAAACCAATAAAGGAGAGTTGGGACTATGTGCCTGCTGTCTGTTATTTACCAGAATCATCATACTATTTTCTTTAAATTTTAGATTCCAATCCTGAGGTATGCAGTACTGGTTGTTGGTGCTCTCGCTGTACCATATGGAGTCCTTGGCAGAGTGCATAACACCAGGCATGAGGGCAATTAAAACAAATTCAGCAATAATCCAGTGGGGATGGGTTAACAGTACACACAAAAGAACACAAGGAACTTTTACCTGTCCTGCTGGACAAGGATGTTTTATTGTTAATTTGACTTTTGAAGGAAATTTGACCATCTGGAGAGTGAGGAAAGGACATTCATATGTCCAGTTACTGGATGAAGAACAAGTTATGGCAACAATTAAAATGAAACCAACATAAAATGCTGCAATTGTAAATATGAACAAACATATAAAGACAATTATTCTTGTTGGAATGCGACTGATATTTATAATAAAACAATTAACATGTGAAATATTACTGTATTGTTTTGTATGAATGCAACTTAAATCATAAAGTGAAATGCATGGGGTTCGCAAATAACTGTATTAAATAATAATCCTAAGGCTCATTTTGGTCAAATAGTTAAAGTACCTTCCACATGTAAATAATTAGGACAGGAATATCAAAAAACTGTAATGCATTTTAATATTACTTTTCTGAAGACAGGCAAGTGTAGGCAAAAATGAGCATGGTATAGTACCTTGTTAGTGTTGTTGGTACTAGATTGGGAACCTTGAATGTAACTGATGTTGAAGTTTTAGCTAATAAAATCAAAACTGTTGGTTGAGATATTTCAAATTATACACTTACAAGCACAATGGAATCATACAATCTAGTACACTCAAAAACAGCTTGTTAACTATGAAAAATAATTTTTAGATCAGTTTAATACTTCTTTAGTTTATTGTTTAAAATGTGATGAGAACATTACTAAGTTTGTGAACTGGACAACATGTACTTTTCAATCTTTTTATATGTCAATGTAGAAAATTTTTGATAAACAAAATTAATGCTTAGCAATGAACATGTATGGAGACAATTGTTTGACAAATGGATACCCAATACTAACTGGATAAGATTGTTTTCCAAAAAAACAAAATGTACAGATGACTTTTGTACAAGTTATATCACGCATTATAATGTTACGAATGCAAAGATAACGTGTCACTTTGTAACCTTACCTTTAGTATTTGGATCTCCTGTTTATTCATTCCAATACTGGCTACCCCATATGGAAGGAAATTACACTGGCTTTTCAAACAGAACACAAATTAAAACACTGTACTGAAACAATGAATGGATTTATTTGTGGACAACATTCCAATATATCAACCATGTTTTTTCAGCATTCTATCAACATATGCAAGGAGACTATATTACCATCCACGTTTTAATTTTTTATTGAAATAGCACTACAATTTATAAATTATGTTTAGTGATGAATCAAACATTGTCGTATGTCGTAAGAAATCCTTTTGTAGGTTGTCTAGGTAATGTGACTCATTTAACCAGACATAATGAAACATTCATTTTTCCTTCTGAAAAATATGTTAATGTATTTCACACATGGTTGCCAGACAAACTGGAATACCATAATCTGATATTTAATTTGAATTTTTTTCAGAAAGTATTGAATAACACTTAACATCTTGAAAAACATTTGCAAGCAGTGGATCACAGTATTCTACATCCCGAGATAACAAATATTATTGTAGGGAACAAGTTGATTAGTTTAACAAAGGAAACAGAGTCTGATACAGCACATAATTGGTGGGATATATTCACCGGATGGTCAGCATCTGGAACCAAATTGTTAAATTGGTTAATACATCAAATATTAGTTCCAATTATTTTTATTTTATTAACCTTTTGGAATTGTGGTTTAACTTACTGTGTATATAAGAAGGCAAACAGAGTGTTGGATGTTGGATATAGGTGAGTCAATAGTCAAGGGGCTGAATGTGATATGAAGGAGGGGTACATTGAGTGATTGTGGTTATCTGACTATTGTCTCACTATATCTCGACATTCTCTTCGTTGTTTCACAGTACCTCCACATTCTCTTTGTTGCCTCACCATATCTCGACATTTTCTTTGTTTCTTTCTATGCAACATTTTATATGATGTTGTGTTCCGGAACATTCTAGTAATTTCAGCAATGTCATTATATTTGGCTGTAAAACATGTTGTGCATTCTGGAACATTCCAGTAAAGTATTTTGAAATTTAAAAAGTCATTTTATTTGCCAGGATCTGTTGTTCCTTCTGGGGTGGGTGGCCAACACCACAGATTGTTCTAACAAGATCCAATCGAAACTCAAAAAGTACTGATTCTCCTAATGTATGGTAAACATCTTGGATATATATATATATAGCTGGGGCTCTCCATGCTCAAGCATTAGTCTCACCTGCAGAGTGGACACACCGCCCATGACGGTTTTCCTGATAAAGACTCCTGTCCGACTGCAACGGGGCTTCCCAGTCAAGATTGAAGACAGGATGAAGTTTCTCTTTATCAGTGATGTATAACTTTCTTTAAAAGTGCTGCCTAATACTATTTGATTTTCTGTTTAGTCAAATAGAGTTTATTTAGTTTTCTGTTTTAGAAGAAATAAAGTCTGATTTAATAAACGTATTATTGTATAGTGTATCATTTCGCATCCTGCTCATTAGGCAACACACTTTCACTAGGAATGACTTTGCAATATCAGATTCAACCCCAAGAACCCTTTCTACTGGAAGTAAAGGGTACGTGTGTTGCATGCTGGCACTCTTGCATGTAAACGTCTCCCTCTTGGCCATCCATGTGTTGGCCACCATGAAGCCATTAAACCATCTGTTGTACAGAAGTCCAAAATGGCAACTCATTTATTATTCATGTTTGCCCCAACCATCATATTTTGCTCTACATACTCCAGTATAAACACTTAAGTCATAGATCATCAAGAGCAATTTATTTCTTCCTGTTTCATCAGGAAAATCCGTTAACACCTGTGTGAATGCTCTCCTTTCTTCACCATTACCGCCCAGCTATGGAGCATACACTTTGGTTCCCTTTAATCCTAGTATGTACAATTCCTTGCGCTGTATCAGTACTTGTTCAGAATGACACAATACATGCCAGGGTAAACTTTTCAAATCAAGCTGGAGAATGGGTTATTGCTATTAAGCAAAAAGTACCAAAAAATCATAATATGCAATGCACTATGCCAATGATTGTCAAGAGGAGGATCCAGGTCAGAGAAGGTTGCAAACTAGAATAAAAAAAAAAAAAAACTTTGATATTCAGTTCTAGCTTGTGGGCAGGGATATGCAGATTCTGAAATTTCAGACTGGTAGTATTCAAACTGGAATGTCAGGACAGTTGGTTAATGTGTCATTTAAACTGCAATTTTCCAAGCACATCAGGACACTTCAAAGCATAGAGCCTAAGGGTCTGACTCAACAACTCAGATCAGGGCCATTAGGATTTAAATACAGACAGAAGCACTAATGGTTTACAGGCTTCTTTCTCTATTGAAGGACTCAACATTGAAGGCATGGTGAGAGAGGTCTTTTATGTAACTGGCCTTACCCCATCCTTCACACGTGTGGCACGTGTGTTGCTAAATGGCAGGTATATAATATTGGCCTTGTGGTTGATGTATGCATGTCACCATGGATGCACTGAATTCTTCTTAAAATGCTATCAATTTCATGCTGCTGCAGCCAGCTCTAACCTGTGCTAGGGTCCACTGCAGTAGGCGGCAACTGTAGCAGGATAATCTGCATCCCAGTCTGAGATATGCAGCCCAAAGCAGCCACTCATTACTACATCTGATTTGCTGGCTCCTCCAGTAGTCCAGTCATAGTCAGGGCTTCTTCCCTCTACACCATAAAGTTAACTCTGTCCTGCACAGTTTCAGGTTCAGTAAATTCCATTCTTGTTAAAGTGTTTTTAATAAAAACAGACCAAATGCAGACTTGGTTACCACTCTTCCTACAGACAAAAGGTACACTGAAGACAAGTATCTGACTATAAACTGTAATGCAACTGTTGAGCCCTTCACAGCACATAGAATCTGATGACCACTGAAGCACTTGTTGATGACCTAATCATACCTCTAAGCCTATTCACAAAAGACGTCCTAAAGCCACAAATAATGGAGATAAAAAGCTGACTAATCAGGGACTGATTTTAAATATTACTCTTATAACCTTGAAGTTGTTAGAATAACAGGTTTTGCATTATCACCATTTATTGAAGGATATGAAGCCTGGCACTCAGATATATGTCATTTAATGAGAGCATTCCTCAATGACTTGCCAGAAAACCACACATTCTATGATGAACAGACTAAAATTAGGAGGGAGATATTCTCTACAGATGAGAAGTATGTTTCTGAGACCTAATCAAAAGGCTGACTTTGCAAAGAGACTATTCAATTCAGTGCCACAAAATGGATTTAGTACAAAGACTGTTCTTTATAGCTGAGAAATACTAACAGCAATGATTCTACAAACCAATCTGTGCACTAGAAGATAACAGACTTCTGAAATGTCTGGCAAGGGATCTATGTCCACCTCAAGCAGACATCTGATTCATATAAAGCAATTCTGCAGCATTGTGCCATAAGATATCCAGCTTTGGAAATAAGTAATACATTTCTTTTCTTGCAAATGTAGCCAGAGGAGTATTTTGGAAAGTGATTTTTCTGTAGCACATGACCTCTCAACTGTATATACATATTTTTGCTTTACTCCTCATAAGATTTGTGGTTTTCTGGCAAATCATTGAGAATGGAAGTCACAAAATTAAAACAGTCATTTTAGTTTCAGACTACATATCCTTCAGAAAATGCATGCAAACACATTGTGTTTTATTCTATCGACTTTCTATTTTTTGGCATTTGTTCTCTCATTATGTTTGGCTTTGTCCAGATTTCTTTGGCTAATTGGTTGAGAGGTATGATGACCATATTCCATTTAAATGAAAAATTCACAGTTACATGGAATAAGTATTTATTATCATAGAATGTCTTCTGTGCTTTTTAAGGTTTTGTTGAAACTCATTTGAATTTTTGAACAATGTTTGCTACAAAATAGTTAAGAATGACAAAAGAAATATTGCTATTATTGGGGAAAATGGTCTGATCAATGAAGCAGTTTTTCAGTATTAATCAGTATAAGGTTAATAATTAATATGAAATCATTTGCATTCCAGTGTGACATTATACAACAGTAAAACCAGTCTGCAAAAATATGTATTTTTAAAAGAGGTAAAATGCATTTATGTTTTTCAGATTTGGTAGACTGCAGGAAATGCCCTTTATACTACAAGGTAAATGAAAGAAGAAATAGCTGCATACCTAAGGAAACAGAATACCTTTCATATGAAGAACTGCTGGGTAGGCCGCGGTGGTCCAGCAGTTAGCGTTGTCACCTCACAGCAAGAGGTTCTCCAGTTCGATTCTCAGCTGGAGCTCCTTCTGTGTGGAGTCTGCATGTCTTTCCCATGGTTGAGTGACGTTTAAAGACATGCAGGTAGGTGCGTGTGTGAATGGATGTGCCTTCTTTGAAGGCTGGGCATCGGGCTGGCACCTCGGCACCATAAAAATCCACTGCCAATCATTAGCGGACCGGAGTTCCGCTGTGGCGAGCCCTAACCGGGAAAAGTAGAAAGACATCATCATCATGAAGAACTGCTGGGTGTAACACTGCCTGCAGTCTCCATTTCCTGCTCCATGATGGCTGCTTCCAGAACACAGCAGCATTGCTCATATAAACCCTGTACAACCATGCAAACAGCTGCACAGTGACCACTGTACCTACACAGAATAAACATAGAACAACTTGCAAAGGCAAATCACCCTCATACAATTCCAGTATAAACAGGCTGTACAGCAAAAGAAAGAAAAACATGCCCAAAAATATGAAGGAAGGGGGATAAAAGACAAATAAAAAAATGAAAGAAATAGAATAGTTTAAATTCTTTTATGTTGATAACGTCTAAATAATTTTAAGTATGAATGTAAAAAATTTGAGTGTGTAAATAATGGATTTATTTTTTTTTAATGAAACAATAAATGTAAATGTTAGTAAAACAACCCTACTCTGAGCACTAGGTGGCAACAGAGGGCTGGCACTAGTGCTTGGAAAACTCCAAGATGGAGGAGGCAGTAAACATTATTGCTAGAGAACTTTTGAAAAGAGAATCACAGGGAGATGAAATCCTAGTTACAGAGATGGAATGCAAAAGTCTGGATACACAGGTATTGGAGAATTTAATGATGGAAGGAAGACCCGATGAAGGAGAGGAGGTGAACTGGAGTACTGTGACGGATCAAGCACTACAGGAGCAGCCAGATAATGAAGCCAGTAATGCTGTAGAGAGCAGATTAGTCTGAAAGCACAGAGGCCTGTTTGGCTGATGGAGTAATCAGTTTTAAAAATATGCTTATGCAACTGGGTGCTGTGAATGACAGAAATGAAGAAAATAAAAAAACAAAATTCACAGGTGTTGTAAGTCAAGAAACAAGCAATGTACAAAGTGAAGAGAGGTGTTTGACAGGAAAAGGGCATCAGCTTCAAGAAAAAGGACCAGTGGTAGGAATGCGAAGTAAAACAAGTGCTACTATTGACAAATATCACATTATGGGCAATGTTATACTACCATTTGGATTTACTTTAAAAGACATAATGAGCTTTGATACATTTAGGATCAGAAGACTTCTGCAAAGTAACTTTTGAAACTTTTTCAGGTGCAGAAATGTTTATAGGTGAAATAGAAAAAGACATTAACACTTTGGAAAAGCTTTTTTCAGAGTTTTGTCTTATTGTGTTAAGAACGCTGACTCTGCAATTCAGAAATGTAAGAATATGAACTTATCCCGTTTTGTTAATTTTTTAAGTACATGGCAAAGAAAATATATGATAGCACAAATGTATGGACAGGGGGATGGGAAGTGTGGGTTATGATGGAAAATTACAGCACATTTCAAATAATATAAGCATGAGCAGAAAAGAGCAACTCTTAGGTTTTGGGGCCCATACAAGGCCTGCTTCTTCTGTGGGGATGAAACATATTTGGTTCACAATGTACAACACAAAGATGTGGGAAGAAAGGCCATACTGCTAGGAAATATAAACCTTTTTGTAGAAAATGTAATGAATCTGGTCATTTTTGGTTTGAATGCTCAGTAATGAAAAAAAAAAAAACGTTACATGAAAAGAAATTGAGGGAGGGACAATATGCAGAAAACAGTACTCAGGAAGAATGTGAAATGGCTGATGACAGTGACAGAAATATGACTCAAAGGTGAATAAAAACAGTGAGGGGGAAATAATGGTATAAGAGATTCAGATTCAAACAGAAAGTAAGTAGGATGTCTTGGTAAGTCACGATAAGGATTGTGACTCAAACAGAAGAACAAGAGCAAAAATCGGTTTAAGGGAGGGTAAGAAAGACAGAGAGGAAAAATAAGAATGTGTGAATGGATGTGTCTTCTTTGGAAAAAAATGCAAAAAGGGAGGAGAGTATGATTTATGTATTTTGGGGCTAAATGTGAACAGCATAAAAATGAAATGAAGGGAGTAATGGCCATTAAATGGTGCAAGAAAAATATGGATATATTATGTTTACTTATATAAGTTGTGCTGCACAAGAAAAAATAAATTGAAGATGTATGGAGAAAAGATTAAATGGTCAGTAGGATATGAAACATTTGGAATTAGGATGTTAACAGATAGTTTATAATATTGGAAGTAAATTTTGTTAACAGGAAGGGTAATATGTGATGTGAGAAAAAATAAAAATTGTGTGAGGGTAATGGCAATATATGCATATGCAAACTTGTCAAAAAATGTTTGAGCAAAAATATATATGTGTATATGTATGTGTGTATATAATAGTAAATATGTCAATGGTAATGTTTGGAGACATTAACTGTGAGGTCAGAAAAGAAAAAGAGAAACTAATGCAAGATGCAAAGGTAATAAAAATGAAGAAATATGAAGCGAGGAAAAAGTGTGTGGATGTACAAAAGGGGGATTTTAAAACAGATTGTGTTATCTCTTCAGGTGAGCTGAAGTAAGTGGGTACAGAAGGGCTAGAATTTTTCTGATCATAGAACCATATGGGCGGTGTTTGGTGATGAACAAATGATAAAAGAAGGCAGAGGTGTACTAATGGGGGGGCAAACAGTAAGGGGACCTCTTAAGACGCCAAAAAAAAAAAAAAAACAACACAAATGCAGAAGTAACTAAACCTTAAATGAAAAACTTCAATTCATAATCAATACAGACAGAGATCAGTAATAGGCAGAGAACAGCAAAAAAAAAAGTAAAATCAAGCATTTCTATAAATAAACATTCTCTCAAACTAAATAAGGTCTCAAAAGGTCTAACAAGGTCAAGCAAAGCCAACTTTAAGGTTAGGATAGCCTTTCAGTGTGAAAGATAACTATAAGGCATTCTTCAACTACGTCAGAAACCTCAAGGGTAGCACACAGCAATGTGCTGAACTGGTGGTTAATGTTGCCATAGTCACCTAGCCTGATGATATAGAGAAACTGTTAGTGGACAAATTCACTTCCAGCTTTAGTTCCCTTTCATCCCCCCACACACACACATCACCCCAAAATTACTATCAAACATAACCCTTCCAACTACAACTAGGGAGCATATACTGGCTGCACTTGCTAAAGCCAAGAACACGGCCTAAATGGTTCTGGATAACATCCCAGGATACCTCCTGAACAGTGTAAAATATGACTTATCAGGACCCCTGGAGCCATTAATTATAGTCTTAAAACAGGCTTTATACCATGTGACTGGAGGTCTGAGATGGCTATCCACCTTCATAAGGGAGGACTTTCAACAGATCTTGGAAACTACAGGCCCATTAGTCTGACTAGTCTTATTTGCAAAGCCATGGACAAAATTATCATGGAAATGAACAATGACATAGGAGAAGACAAGACACTGGATCCATCCCAGTTTGGCTTTGTCAAGCGAAGGTCATGCTTACTGAATCTAGTGGACTTCTCTGAATAGTTCTCTAAGGCAATGGATGAGTGGAACACCATGCATAATGCCTACCTAGATCTCACTGATGTATTTGATACAATACCCTACTCAGGCATCATCAACAAACCTAAGGAACTAGTTACAAACACCTTTATAACTTGCTGGATAGTTAGCTGGCCCACTGATGGCACCTAGAAGGTTAGAATTAGTGAAGCCACCTCCACAGAGAGGCTGGTCACCAGTGGAGTCTTCCAAGGCTCTGTGCTAGGCCCATCCCTGTTTGGCATTGACTTCTCGAATATCAAAGCCAAATTCAAAGGGCTCTGGCTAACGAGCTTTGCAGATGATTGCAAACTTGAGCAGTCATTGACCCCCCCCCCCCCAAGATGAGAACACTTCATGAAGGTCTAACACAAATACTTGGTTCCTAAACCATGGCTTAAAATAATATGGAGAAATGCTTTATAGTAACTTTTGAGAAGTCAGCTACCCCAGTTAATACGTCAATACAGCACCCCTAAAAGTTGATTAACTAGTCAGGGCTCTTGGAACTTATGTAGCTGGTAACCTAGCCTTCAATCAACATGTGTCCAAGGTAGTATGAAAATCCTTCTATGTTGCTCAACTTATAAGCAAGGGCATAGCAACTAGGTTCAGAGTGGTCATCATACCACTGTATTCAGCCATCATACAATATAATGCTTCCTTCGATACGTACCTAACCAGACACATGCAGCAACTGGAACATCCTCAAAGGTTCCTTACAAAAATGATACAAGGAGTAAACACAATGTCTTATGTTGAGCGCCTCAAAGCCCTGTTTCTTTACTTGGTATCATACAGACTTCTGAGAGGAGATCTTTGCCTGGCATACAAGGTATGCCTGGATACTGTTTTAATTAACCTTTTGCACAACTGCAAAATAAACAGCATCAGAACTACTAGAGTAAAAGACGTAAATTTTGCTTATGACAAATAGGACATGATAGAGAGACAGATATGTTTCTCAGAGAATTCCCATTCTCTGGAACAGGCTGCCCATCCATGTGAAGGATGAGTTGCTCCTTATCCCTATTTAAGTGCAACTTGGACTAATGGATGGGGAATCAGAAATTCACCCCAGTCTGGCACTTGTCTCTTATGGACAGAGGCAGTTAGTAAATCACCAGTTATATAAATCAAATGTCTGCAAAATATTTGGGTTGCACTGTTAAGCTTATAAGGACCCTAGTGGTCATTGGCCTAGTATGCACCTATGAACCCATAACTATCTATTATAGATTGACAGATACATTGTTGTAGTCAGCAAGAGTGAACATTAAGTTTTTCAGCCTGCTCGCTGCTCTGTGTGAGAGACTGCAGTACAGCAGGGTCTGGGAATGTGCATTTTACCTGCTGTTATGCAATCTCGGATTTGGAATATGTAGTTAGCAGGGGGTGTGACCACATAACATGTGTTTCTACATCCAAGAACAATTTCTGACAGTACAGCAGTCATTTTTTTTATTCATATAGTCATAAATAAAACTCAAAACATCTAACACTGTACTGATGAAAAAGAAAAAAAAGGCTTCCTGAGAGCACCTGAATGTTTTTTTTCCATATTACACAGACATTTTCATTTTATGGTGATGACAAATTAGCATGTGTTATTTAAACATTATCCAGAAAGCCACTTTCATGCTGCAGCATTGAATTAAAAATGAACAAACAAATGCACATTGCCTCTAAGAGACAAAATGGCAGTAACTTTCCCTTCAGCAACATAGTAGAGCAAATCCAACATTAATATTAATAAATGAATTTTAAATGAATTGGAACTGTACTATGTTTCTGCCACATAGTATGACTATTAAATACAATTACACACTCAGGGTTATAAATCCTGAAAAAAATATTTGAATTTGTTACTATAACTCAGTTTTTTTCTCCTTTCCCCCCCCCTTCCATGCAACTATGATTCATGGATCCCATATAGCATCAGTCAATCAATATATTCATTCTTGTTTTATGGGGATGAAGAGTCAGGTCCATCTGGTTTATGGATGATCCTACACCCAATTAATTCCTGTCCAGAAGGCTGAATTAACTAATTTCTTCTACTTCCTGTAGTGAGACAAGAGTCTGGAGGGTTGGGAACAGACAAGTCTGTGTAATGTTATGGACTCCCCTCTAATCTCCTGGACAGCTATTCCCACAGTAACCCTCCTGAGCTTCATGACTGCAGCCATCCATGGGAATATGCCTGCATGTTACAATGGATGACTAAGGGGTACAAAAATACATAGTTTATGCCTAGAAGGTTCACACTCAAGTTCACACCTAATGATCCCTATAGCTGTCAATGAGCTAAATCCATCTCCCTCTCCTCAGGATTGGCAGCCAACATAAGATGTCCACTGCCATTCATACCATCTGACCCCTCCAGCAGTCATTCTGCTAATCAAGTACAGGCCAGCTGGGTTGCAGTCAGGTTTTTGTCCTTGTGTGAGGCAACTCTCAACTTTAGGAGTGCTTTTCTCTGTCAGATTTATTTGAAGTTTTGATTAAATTGCATAATGCCCACAAAGGTGAGCTGACAATTCCACATTATACACAGGAACAAAATAGTCCTGAAGGAGTCAGTCATGCCATTATGGGTCAAGATATTTTAGCGGAGAGAAGAGAAAAAAAAAAAAGATTTTCCTTTTTTGTTGGATGAGACAGACAGCAAAGATCATACGGGAAGACTGAACAGGGAGGTGACATGTGCATCCATAATGAGAAAATCCAGAAGAGTTAATTATGACATCTCATATCTAGAATATATTTTAAAATGATACTGTAACATCCACTCGCAGACAGAGACAGTTGCAGACCTCTGTAGTGAGCTGCAGCCATTGGCATGGCACCACTAAATTCTAACTGCAGATTACCACCTCAGATTTCCTCATCTGCAACTGTTCAGGCAGTCTTAGGTACTACAGAGGAATGGTTCCTGGTTAATGATCTTTATAATGTCTTAACATCTGTAGCTTGAATTCTGGTACAAGACATACCTGTAAAGGTGTGCAAAGGTCACAGGTTTTCTACTCATCATGCACTTTGCATTTAACATGATGGAGCAGATTATTAGTATTTGAAGGACTATGTGCCCCTCATTATATTCCCCCCAAGCAGATAGACACAAATTATCTATTGATGTCAGTTGTACTGTTGGCACCACTGCTGAATTCTGATCAAGAAAAAACTTTAAATCTTAGCCATTCTTCTTAAGTCATTTCCCTGAGCCTTGCTAGATTGTATTTCTTTCATTTCCTCACTTTGCTACATTGTATTCCATTCATTTTCTCAAAGCACAGCTAGTGCATATCAGATAAGGATAGTAATACACTGTTGTTTCACCAAAACACAAAGAATGAGTTATTGGTTTGTTGACCCCAAAGGCACCTTCGCCTTGCTAGACTTGGCACAATCTACAAAATAAGACATTTCACACATTTAATTACAACAGAATATATTGAACAGCAGGGCATCTCACTTTAAACACAAGAGCTAAATTGCATTTTCCTAGTAAACATTATTTATTCCTTTTTTAACACTATTTTTTCTAAATTAAATTCCCATTACAATAATTATGAAAGTAAATTAAACAGTCTCTTGAAAAGTAATACTTTATTAATAACAGGAATTACCTTTTCAAAACAAACACATAAGGTAAGAGGAAGTCATGAGAGAAATTAATGTTCCAAGAAAAAAACTTTTTGCGATATTAACAGCGTTTTCTTTTCCCCGGTGTTCAAAATTCTTAAGGTCAGTAATTTTAGTAATTATAACATTGCACACTAACAAAGGAAAACAATTTCTTGAAAACAATTACTAGTTTTGATTTTATCTATAAAATGGGTCTAACTACTTTGTCAATACATAATTAAAGAAAAGATAACATTTTAGTGCAGTTATTTGCCAGTTAACATAAGCTCAGCATTATTAAATATATAACATACTTTAGAAGCTTTCATGTATAAACCTTTTTTATTAATGCCTATGATTATAAAGACATTTTGTATAAATAGAAAACAGCAGAATGTAACCATTACTTTTTCTGACTGCTCAGAGATAATGCAAATGCTTCTGTTTCTTCCTTCATATTTGACAGCTCATCAGTACGAGCTTATACATCATCATTGGAATTCTTAACTTCTATACATTCAGCATGACTACAGTGCAAGTCTGTAAATTACAGAGTCTTCAAAATACTGGCTTTGCCCGAAAAAGTGACATTGATATTGGAGGAGTCCTCGCTCTTCACCACAACGCTCCTTACATTAGACCACACTTCACTGATCTTCCTGAACAAAATTATTGTGGACAGTAAGAACTTTGTTTATTAATTCAAATTTTTCCACCCTGCTCTCTCTCTCTCTCTCTCTCTCTCTCTGTTCTGTACAAAGTCAGCTGATGGACTTATTTTACTAAGTAACACATTTCAGTGGAAACTGCTGTTGATGTACTGTTTATTATGGGCGTTATAACAGATAAATTAAAGCACATGCTTCTCTGTAATAAAACTTTTTGAATGACATTCACAAATATTGAATCTACTTGACAGGGACAAGAAATTTACATTTAGAAATAATGTACAGACACTTAAGCATCTTAAGAAAATATACATAAAGCATGGAATACATTCTGAGACTTTTAAATCATGCCCCTGTTTCCCCATTTTAACATGGTGTTTGAGTTTCATGTCAGTCGTTGCCATCTCTCAATTCAGTCCCAATCTCTTGCCTTCATCAACAGTCATACTTTCCAGTCAAAGGTCTTCGATCATGCAATCAGTCCATTTGGATGGATGGCCTCATCTCCTCTTGCCACCTTCCTGTATCTCCCCAATCTGTCTTAATGAACATTTGACCAAATGGCCACAATCCATTCTCCTTAACATTCTAGGCTTTATACTTTGACTTCAGCTCTGATGATTTCATTTCTTGACCAGCTCAGAGTATATATCCTATTACCTCTTTTACCTCAAGTTTCCTCAGCTGATCTGCCTTCACTGGCTAGTTTTTAGTGCCATACAGAAGCACTGGTGACACCTTTGTTTTGCAGATCTTACTTTTCAGGATCCTTAGCATTTTTATTATACATTACCCCACCACCAATTCTAGCTTTGATCTTTCTGCATTCACATTCAGATTTCCTTTATCAACACCAAAATATCTTCAAAGCTGCGAACCTATTTGACTATTTTCCTTCTATGCCAGTTTAATTCATC
Source organism: Protopterus annectens (assembly GCF_019279795.1). NCBI lineage: Eukaryota > Metazoa > Chordata > Ceratodontiformes > Protopteridae > Protopterus > Protopterus annectens. The sequence goes on from NC_056731.1 coordinate 1,370,428,427, forward strand.
TTCTGATTTCCCCATTTGCTATTATGATCATGGTCTTGTCTGTACTCATTTTCATCCCATGTGCCTTCAGTTTGCATTCCAGTATCATATCCTTCTCTGAGGTTCCTCTTCAGAGCCCATTTGTAGGTGCACATACTTTCCATTCAGCACTCTTCTTGACCTGAACCCCTTACAACTTGTTTGCTGATGTAATCTATCACTAGTATGAACAGGAATGGACTCAAGAGCCAAACTCTGATGCACATCCCATCAATTGAGAATCCCATGTGAATCCAAACACTGTCTGGACTTGTGTCACTGGATTCCTGCACATAGCCTGCACTCTTTCATTATAGGCTCTTAAATCATTTAATGAAACAGAATGCAACAATTATATATGCAATAATCTTATGCAATCTACACTATCACTGAATTGCATGTGTGTGCACTGATCTGGGTTTCAACTGAACTTTATAGACTTCTTTCTGGCTTGATTGCCAAGTTTTAACATTCCCCTGTTTGCAATCTACATTGTAAAGACTCAGCGGTATCTAAAAATAATCTTAGATGTGCATTTGCTACTGGTCAGGTTAGTAGCTTTTATTTTAAATATTTTCCAAACTGTAGTGGACTGTTTAACTCCACCATTGCTGCATGCTCAGACTGCGGTGGTGGTGCTGCAGTAGCATTGTCGCCTGACAGTTAGACGTTCCCCGTTTGATTCTCAGTTAGAGCATCTTCTGTGTGTCGACATGCGTGAATGGGTGTTCCTTCGTGGAAGGTTGTGCATTAGGCCCAGCAAGCCAGCACGTAAAAATCTACTGCCAATCATTAGCGGACCGGAGTTCCGCAAAGTGAGCATAAAATGCAACAACTAATAAAAGTTTAATTTACTTGGTCTAAGCAGTAGCAATGGGTTTCTGCTGGTCTGTCTTCTGAAAGATCTTTCAAGAATCCTTGAATTTTTTTTTTTTTGCATAATAAATAAAATATGAGCTGTGTAGGAAAAGTCATAAAAACATAGGTCTTGCATACATTTCACATCTACAAACATAAATACAATTAACATCAAAAGTGTCTCAGCATTAGCTGAGAATGCAAACCAGCCCCTTAAAAGAGAACAATAGTCTCTAAATTAATTAGCAAAGAGCAACATCAAGAGCTTTTCAGCCTGTGTTAACTTCAGATAATATAAGAAAAACAATAATTGGAGACAAAGTTTTATTTCTTCTCTCATTGTCTCTAATATGGGAATTAAAGATGGATCTGCATTACTAGCTATAGAACACCTATCCCTTAAATAACTGCAAATATTAGATAAGGAGGTCTCCTATAATTTATCCATTCTAATTACCCTAATAGTAAACAAATCTTATGTCCCCAAAGTATGAAAATCTAATTCTGCTTCACAGTGGTGAAATATCCAGATAGTTACCAAATATAACAGATAGCCCCTCTTCTTTCCCTTATCAAGAAGTTCCTTAAGAGATTTACAGGCATCCAACTCTTAAAATAATTTGTTTGGCTGGGTGATGCAACCAAAGCTACACGTCTTGATGTTACTGAATAAGAATGAGCAAAAAGTGCATACAAGGTAAGTGTTGGGTCATTTTTTTTCTCACAGTCTCTGTCCAAATATGTTGATACAGTTATAGATCATATTCTTCCTCATCTTAAACTTTACTATCTCAAAAGCAAGACAATCGTCTGGTTCATGAGTTACTTCACTGAGATCTCCACTGTATCTTCTACAAGGCCTTGGTCTCTAGCAAATCTTCACATAGGAGAACATCACGGATATGTATGTGGTCCTCTCTTCCCCTTAGCTAATTTTAATTATATGTAGTCCTCTCTTCCCCTTAGCTAATTTCAGTTATATTTAGCTTTTATGAAATAGCCTTAATGCATTCTACAAGGGAATATAACAACATGCTTAACATATTTTAACCAGAATTTAACAATATTTCCAATTTAACAAAAAAAGAAAGAAATAACGTAGGTTAACAGGCACAGTATTGCTGTTTAATGTTCATCTTTATTTGTGGTCACTTACAGGCACCTATTACTAATTATAATAATCAAATTAAACTAAAAATACAAAAAAATGGTAACCAAAATCAATAATTCTGTTAACATTTCTATTTGGCCTTTTAATGCCACAAAATATATAATATTTCCTGCTCAGACTTAACACTGATACAAGTTAATCTCTTAGAAAAACTGTATATGATAAACCAGTGAGTTATAAACACAACTAAACTATAATCCTTGTCAGGTCAATCAACTTAATAGTTCAACTTTTTTCCACTATTTAATCGATATCCATGTCCAAAACATCTTTCATTTACTAAATAAAACCTGTGGGTGAAGGAGGATCCCCCCCTCCTTTTCATAAGTGCAAATAGCTTAATTTCCCTACTTGGTTTCAAGACTTCACTTTTTACACACCGTGCTGCAAGAAAATAATTTAGCAGGACAACAGACAAGACAATCACCATTCAATACATTTTCTTTAACCTTTGAAATTTTTCTTTGTCCCCCCTCCCAGTTCCTTATGGTTGTATCCACAAATGGCCTGTATTGCATCCTGTGAGTCTGGGAAAGTCATAAATCCATAAGGAAAGTATCCTGGAAACATAACCGGATAAAACATATCTAGCATTCTCAATCAACATTCTCTCCAAATATGTACTTTTATATCCTACAGACATAAATGTACCATCACTAGAGACATAACTGAAAAATTGTCATATGTTAAAATTGTATATTTTTCTTAAGAGTACTATTTCATAGAGAATAGAAAAAAAATCTTTTAAAAAATACTCTAATGTTTGTAACATGGAAGTTCAATATCAAAGTATTTCCTGAGTTAAGTAAGATTCAGTCCATTATGGAATTTTTTACCTTCAGAAACTGCTATCTCTGCAATGTTTTCCTGTATCAAGAGTCTTTTCATGTGTTCAGTTTTTCTGACAAGTAGATATTGAGTCTATTTAACCACTAGCATGAATTAGTTTCCAATAGTAGAAATAAGAGAGTAAAGACTGCTTTGTTAAAACACATTGGTGAGGTAATGGCTGTTCTCAATACAAGTTTAGTTTTAGTGGTACTCATTCTTAAAAATACAGGTCCTAGGAGGGAGTTGTATGAAGATAATTACTGATTCAGAGATCTTCACTCCCCTTACCTCAGACAAAGTGGGCAAATGAGCTGTGCTGAGCAATGAGTAGCCATGTCCATTTGTACCCAAGTTTTAAAATTCCTGGGTAAATTGATGAACAGGTGTCAAACGAATCACTTGGATCATATGGTGTAAATTCACTATTTAAGTGTGTTGCACCATTGTTAAAGGCTTTTTTTTTTCGCTGAGAAGGCAGACGTGCAGTATTGGGCATGATGAATTAATTATTGATCTATTTTAATTTCATGTGTGTGTTTTTGTTGTTTTTTTTTTTTTTTTACTACAATACAGTGCACAAAAAATGAATACTATATAACTGGTCATTGATTATTTTACACGATTTACGAGATGACAAGGACATTGCAGGCCAAGCATGCAATTTTCAGAAACAAGGACTAGTACATTATAGCACAAAGACAGTAGTTTAACAAAGAAATTAAAGACTATGGAGTAGTTAATGTATCAACATTTAGGCCTGGATTTTTTTCCCCCAGACTATACTTGTATAGTCTGACTGGGGATACTGGTCTCTAAATCAGAAACCTTGACTGCACTTAGTAAACCTGCTCTAAACATGTTTGCCTTTTGTTATTCAAGATATGTAATCTATCTTGCTCAGTACAATGTATGCTTTTCTGGTGAATGAAAAACATGCAGATGGCACATTTGTAAAAAGTAATTCAATATACCATTGCTTTGTGTTAACGAGGAGTATTATATAAATTTGATATGTGGAATTTGTAAACATGGGTACTCAACAAAATGTAGTGTGTCATGTTTATTAAATATCTAATCATATGAATTTTTATGCAAAGAATATATGGCTTCATACAAGTACAAAGTACAACAATTAAATAGGTATCAAAGAATAGTTTTAAACTGTCACTTTATGTCTAAAGAACGCAGATAAAGCCATCAGATTCCCAACTAAATTAATGTTTGCTGTAGGGACTCTGCATTTTCCTAATTCAGCATAAATGGCATTCGTTTATAGTATTTAACTTACAGAGCTGCCCTTGGAGAACATGGTTAAAAGTCACACAGATGACAAATAAAAGATAGCATTAAAAACATTTGAACTCAGTCTTTTATATTATTAATATACAACTGTAAATATAGTAACTATATTCTCAGTTTTAGAAATTGCTTTTATATTACAGCACATGTGTATCTTATGCAAACGTTTGCTGCAAATAGAAGGCCTTTTGTGTGCTTTTTAGTTTATCAGTCCTATTTGGCATAATTTAGTATAGCCATAACCCACACCTGGGTGTGGGTAATGCTGGATTTATCCATGGTTGGTGTGGTTTGGTCACGAGGGCGAAGCCCGAGTGGCCAAACAAAGCCAACCGTGGGTAAATCCAGCATTACCCACACCCAGAAGTGGGTTATTGCTATTATACAATGACATTATTTAAGAAAAAAAATAATTACTTTTCTTAAATAATGGCATTATATAATGTCTCCTTGCTGCCCTTCCGCACCTGTCTGGTATTCTGCGGCAGTTCGCATGTGTATGCCTATGCAGTACATCAGAGCTGTGGGAAAAAGCAATGGAGAAAGCAAGATCTCAGTTTCTTTTTACAAACTGTCTCGCTATGTTAAAGGAGTTTAACATAACGAGACAGCTTTAAAAAAAGCAACGGAGAATCTCCGTTGCTTTTTTTAAAGCTGTCTCGCTATGTTAAACTCATTTAACATAGCGAGACAGTGTGAAGCAACAAAGATCTTGCGTTCTCTGTTGCTGTAAAAAAAGAGTTAGAGTAATGGGAAAAGTCCGGGCGACCGGACCTTTTTCCATTACTATAACTCTGATTTACAACGTGCACACTGACCAATCAGCATGCACGTTTTTGAATATTAATGGGCGGTTATTGTATAATATGAAATTTTTGATTTTGATCATTTATTGTGAAGTAGGTAATTAGGAAACTGCTTTAGTTACTTTCTAAATTTCTCTTCTAACACTGCTCATAATGGTTAAGAAAAGGAAGAGGAACTATATATTTTCTGACAAGCTAAGGACCACTTAACTGAGCCAGTCTGCAATGGTGCTTCGATAACAGACTAAACACAAATACTGCATTAGAATAATGTAAGCTCATCTAACTTCCTTTATGTTCATCTCACTGAATGATCACACCTAATATTGTTGCTCCATGCAGTCAGTATCATTGTTGAGAAAATTTTAAGCATTTTTGAACCTGCCTTCAGGAAAAAAATAACTGTTTAACATATCTTCATATTACATTATGAGTCGATTCAGTTTTTAGCTGTGCCATTTTGTTTAACTTTTTCTGAACAATTCTGACCTCAGTGTTTCTCTGTGTATCCAAATGAGCAGCTGTGTCCTTGTACATTTCCTGGTACTGAATAATACAGCACAAAATTAGGATCCCTATACTGAATGTCCCCTTGATGTGTCTTCTGATTTATGAAAATGCTGTGGAGATTAATAAAATAAGAGTAGATGTGCTAGAAAACAGTTCACACTTTTAGTTTTTCATAGGAAACAGTTACACCTATGCATATATATTTCTTGTTTTAGTTTAGTTTCCATCTTTAAGGTAAGACACATTGTATCATCAGTAATGGGCAACATAACATATATCCTGCTAAGCATTACAGAAAAGCATACACTTAAAAAGGACAAACATCTCCTGTGAAAGCTTCAGCTACGATGATGTTATTCGAGTCCTTAGAAAACATTGATGTGATAAAGTTATTTTATGCAACACATTAGTCTGGCAGTTACTATGGATGATTACGGCTATGAGGTGTTAAACTACTTTGGTATGGAGTTTGGTTCCCTTAGCCTTAATGTCTCTAATGTGCATCTTTGAGCAAGTCACTTAACTAGGCAAAACCTATGAAATAGGTATGAAACCGGGCTAAGTTCATGAATGGTTTCCTACAAAACACATACTTCTCAACCTCTTAGCACAAGAATCCTGGTCAAAGCCAAAAATAATGGGAAGAGAAAAGATTTTAAAAACTGCTCTTATAAACTTAGAAAGTTACCAGAGTAAAAACGTGCATGCCAATGCAAAACCTGTTAAAAGATATGAAGTATGAAACTCTTGTAATTAATTAGAGGCAGCAGTCCTCAGTGTTTTGCCCTCCCCCACTCTCCACCAAAAAATCAAATATTTTATATAGAACAGACCAGAAATATGAGGGAAAGATCTAGCCATTCTGCAAACATCTGGACTGTTATGATGTAAGTAACTACCTGTGAATCTATAAACAAGCAGATACAGATGCCTTATACGATAAAATGTCATATGCTCACTGTTCTTTATCAAAGCTGTGTCAGCTTTAGAATTCTAAACCACTCAAACTTCAGTTAAAGCTGCAGTACTTGGTATTCATTGATAAGTACACTAAACAGGCAATGCAGTATATTACACTGTATGGCACTCGGGATGGGCAATGCAGTATATTACATTGTGAGGTAGTCGGCATGGGAAATGCAGTATATTACACTGTGTGGTGCTCGGCACAGGTAATGCAGTATATTACACTGTGTGGTACTTGGCAAGGGCAATGCAATATTTTACACTGTGAGATGTCATTTATTGATTGCATCAGTATGGTTAATGCAGTATATTACACTGTGTGGTACTCGGCACTGGCAATGCAGCATATTACACTGTATGGCACTCGGCACGGGCAATGCAGTATATTACATTGTGAGGTAGTCGGCATGGGAAATGCAGTATATTACACTGTCTGGTACTCGGCACAGGTAATGCAGTATATTACACTGTGTGGTACTTGGCAAGGGCAATGCAATATTTTACACTGTGAGATGTCATTTATTGATTGCATCAGCATGGTTAATGCAGTATATTACACTGTGTGGTACTCGGCACTGGCAATGCAGCATATTACACTGTATGGCACTCGGCATGGGCAATGCAGTATATTACACTGTGAGGTATTCGGCACAGGCAATGCAGTATATTACACTGTGTGGTACTCGGCACGGGTAATGCAGTATATTACACTGTGAGATACTTGGCACGGGTAATGCAATATATTACACTGTGAGGTACTCAGCACTGACAATGCAGCATTTTACATGGTGTGGTACTTGGCACAGGCAATGCACTATTTTACACTGTGTGGTACTCGACACAGGCAATGCCATGTTTTACTCTGTGTGGTAATCGTCACAGGCAATGCTATCTTTTACACTGTATGGTACTCGACATAGGTGATACCATATGTTACATCATGTGGTACTCGGCACAGACAATGCCATATATTACACTGTGTGGTACTCGGCATGGGCAATGCAGCATATTACAATGTGAGGTACTCGGCATGGGCAATGCAGTATATTACACTGTGTGGTACTCGGCACGGGCAATGCAGTATATTACACAGTGTGGAACTCGGCACAGGCAATGCAATATATTATGCTGTGAGGTACTCTGCACAGGCAGTGCAATATATTACACTGTGAGGTACTTGGCACAGGCAATGCAGTATATTACACTGTGAGGTACTCAGCACTGGCAAAGCAGTATTTTACACTTTGTGGTACTTGGCACTGGCAATGTAGTATATAACACTGTGAGGTACTCGGCACAGGCAATGCCGTGTTTTACATGGTGTGATACTTGGCACAGGCAATGGCATGTTTTGCACTGTATGGTACTCGGCACAGGCAATGCAGTATATTACACTGTCTGGTACTTGGCACAAGCAATGTTGTATATTACACTGTGTGGTACTCGGCACAGGCAATGTCGTATATTGCACTGTGTGGTACTCGGCACAGGCAATGCCATATTTTACACTTGGCACAAGCAATGTTGTATATTACACTGTGTGGTACTCAACACAGACAATGCAGTATATTACATTGTGTGGTACTCGACACAGGCAATGCAGTATATTACACTGTGTTGTACTCGGCACAGACATTGCTGTATATTAAACATAAACACTGGGAATCTGCCCTTTCTCTACTGTAGTGTGATCTCTGAGTTGGTATGTACAAGTAGCAGGTACATGGGAGCTGCAGGGGATGTTTCCAAATTAAAAAAAGAATATTCAGTCAGTACAGGTTCAAACACATTTGTTCAAGTACCTTGTGTATGTTGTTTCATTTGAGGAGCTGCAGTAGATTTGTGCATGTGTTTGTGCAGAATTCATTAGAAAGTATTCAGTAAAACATATCACATGGTGTTATGGGAAATAGAATGGTCAGTAATTAAGCACAGGGTGGGGGTAATTCAAAGGTACAAGAAGAATGACCAGCTACCGGAGAAATAAAAGACTGCATAACGGTATGCAAAGGAATGTCAACATGATAATGAAAGTCATCAAGTACATAAATATGGAATCAAGCTCTAGGGAGAGATTCAGGAGTATATAAAGTTAACAAACAGCTATGGCAATCCATTCTAACACCATGATTTTCCAGTATACAAGACATATTTCTCAAATGTCTAGATTTTTGCAGAATGTCCACAGTTCTGCCTCATATTTTTGTATTATTCCTCAAAACTTTTGTGGCTTTCAGACACTCAATAATGACATACATTTGAGTTTCAGACTTCATAGCCTTCAGAAAGTGCATGCTAATGTAAAACATATTATTCTATCAATATTCTTAGCTTGTAATATGGGAAATATTTTAAATCAGTCCCTGACCTTGGGCCTTTGTCCCCCCCTTAGTTTTAGCTGTCTGCAGATCTGTTGCACCAAGAGGTTTGGTAGTGTAGCACCACTTACATTCTGATGATAGGAATACCATTAACTCTACAACACGAGTTATTACCAACTTTTAGAGACAGTGTATAGTATATGTACCAGTTTTCATAACAAATTGTCTTTTTCTTACAGTGTCAGCCACAAGGTCACATAGTTCTCATACTATTCTACAAACTGGCCAACTACCCTGATATAAACGGTTCATCCACTTCCGTCTTTTAATGTCCTTCACTGAACTAGTTGCACCTCCAACAGGAACATAATGCTGGTTTAATGGCCTCATTTTATTTCTCTTATTTTATATAGTTTTCAGTAATGCTTTTGAAGGCATGTCAATAGTATTTGTGATAGAGAGTGGATGTCATTTATTTATTAATGATAGTATTCTTATATTCTACTCATTTCTAAGCTTTTCACATGGAAATGTTTTTAAAATGTGCATTAACATACTGATGTCATTCAGAAGACAAAAATATATTCAAATTCTACCTGTAGCTGTGAATATTAATTCCTGTAAGTTGTTTAGTCATGCATTTTCTATTAATCAGTAACTATTCCAATAAATTATATTTTGCACAAAAATAATGCCACCCTAGAAACACCCATCTTCAAACTCTCAACCCTTCAGCAGACTAAAGTAGGGTAAGAACTTCTCCCACTTCACCCACAGCCTTTGGCTTTTTTTTTCTTTTTTGCAGACGTATTTTGATGAAACAGGATGTTGAATAAGTTGGATTCAATTAAGCATATAACTGTTCAGGCTATATTTAAATGAGGACATCCAAGACTTGCGGATCAGATAAATTTGAATTATTGTGCTTCAAATAAAATATCCCATGGAAAAGTTTATGTTCCGAGTTGTATTTTTGATGTTAAATGCTGAATATTTAAGTTTATGTTTTAGTAATAGTACTGATATGAGACAATGCTTATTTCTTATTTTAGATGGCCATGCAAAATGATCTAGTTCATATTTTCCATTTTTTTCAAATGTTTTTATTCTATTTAGCACAGTTATTTATTTCTTTAAGGCTGTTCATTAATTGCATTTAACCCCTGCAACAAGAAATACAGGCCCAGAAAGTTTACCTGTTGCAATTTTTTTTGTATTTTTCTTCTGGTACCTCCTGTCCATCCAGTCTCCCCTCGATCAGATACCATCCTGTCTGAGAGGACTACATTATGTAGACAGCCATGAGAATATTCTGTGCTGTCACCAGCCAACCAGCAATCACAGCTTTTTATCTTGGGCTAACCTCACCCAAGTGGCAATATGAGCACATGCATCACTGCTAGGACTGCTTATGGACTCTTGTTCACATGTGTGCCAGAACAGGGGGTACTTTTACTGATTTGGGTGGTCAAATCCATGTCTTTCTAACACCCCCTTTCATGATTGGCCTGTGGTGTCCATCCAAGGTCTTATTACAGCAGCATCATAAGTCAGGTGGGAATCATCACCCCCCCCCCCCAAGGACAGACATGCCCATCCTCCTTGACGGAGTCATCCAACATACAAGCTACTAGTTGAACTGATGTCACCTGGACTGTACTCAAAACATAGGAAATCCCTTCCCTATGTCTACAAATGCATCTTCTTGTGACCTGACCTGCCCATTCATTCCCTCTGTTGCTAGAGTCAGGAAAAAGATGCCTTTATTCAAGTAGCCATTAGGCTTTTTAAATAATGACTAACTGTCATTCTCCATGGGAGCCATTTGATTTGACACACTGCCTCATGGCAGACACTGACCACAATGTGTGCTGCTCGACGTACATCTCCTCCCATCATGGAATAATTGCTACTGGCATAACTGCATTACAACCAAATTCTGCCTCTTGTCACCAAAGCTGCAGGCATAGCTGTCTTACTCATCCCCAGGATAGGTAAGCTGGTATCAGCTCCACACACATGTCACCTCACCAAATAAAGTGGCCAACCATCCATAAATTTATGAATAGTCCTAAAAGAAGGAAAAAAAAGTGCATCCCTGTAAAGTGTGAAAGAAAGCTCACATGCCAGGTTCATAGCAGTTATCGCTAGCATCAACTTCAAGCAGAAATTCATGGCAAGCTACCTTCTGTACTATGTCATACTTGTTTTGCTGTTTAAGTGTGCATGTCAGTATCACTTAGTGACTCTGGATGAACCATACTATTCAACTCAATTCCAGTAGCAGTCAAATCTCAGAGGCTCATACATATTCCAGCAAGCTGCAGCTGCCCCAATGCCACTATAAATAATCCAAATCATTGCTGGAACTCAGGATTTATTGATAACTGTTCTCTGCATGGCCTACAAGGTAGGTGATGCAACAGTTGTTGGTCAGAGGGAGATTTAGCTATGTAATCACTGCTATTAATCATTGCTAGAACAAGTAATTGTACGGAAAACACATTAGCATGCCAGTAGACTAAACTTACCACTGTGGAGTAAATGCATCGAACAAAGATGGTCATCATTTGAAGTAACAGAGTTCAGGAAGTCAAAAAATGCCTTTGAAACTGGCTGGCTGACAAGCTTCTGACCTCCCCAGTTAGATAGGCAATGGGAAGTCAGGTACATGCACAACTGTCCTCCAGTGTGCACTATGACTGCATACAGCCACATGCATGCATACAGTAGGCAAGTGGAAGCCGAATGAATCAAACCCCAGGCTAGTTCTAGCCCATTACCTTAACCCTCTGCTCCACATGCTGAATTACCTGTTCCCCAGTGCAAGATAACAGCAAGCTTACAGGTGTCATGCAGTTGGGAAAAAGAGAGAACAAGTGCACCAAAGACCACATTAAGGAATGCAGTGGGTGGCTAAAGACTGTAATGCATCTTCTTTGATGCCGTATTTTGCCACTGTGCCTCCAGAAAATGTCTGAATGTATAGCAAGGCAGACCATGGTCATGTAGTGGAGCATTTAGTTTTGGTTCTGGTAAATTACTGCCCCTGTCCATGGTATATATTGTACCCCATGCATATACAGTATATTTCCCTAGCTTTTCTGATATACACTAACAAACATTTTGACAGCAAAGGAACTATATGCCACTATTCAGGCACCATAAAGTGTGCAACAAGATGGAACACTTTTGAAGCACTGGTATAAACCTGAGCGACAGCAAGTGCTAGTGATCTAAGGTACAAAATAGGTTTACTGATATTGCCAACATTTGCAAGGGGTACAGTGCACTGCACTGTAATTTTTACAATTCCTGAAAAAATGCACACCTCTGAGCAGGACCAGTGTTAGACTAGTTATAGTTCAGGGCAGACGCCACTACTAAACTTGTCTCAATGGGGTGTGGGAACTTCCAAGCCCTCAGAAACTTTTGGTCCATCTGTTCTGGAATGCATTTTATGTTATATTTTTCTAAATGATAACTGCTTAAACTAAGCAAATAACAAGAGGGTCAGTTCCTTTCACCAAGACAACACCCACCAAGTGATTACAATTACTTATGTGTTTAATTCAGAAGCCTGAATGTGATAAGAGGATATGTATTGTATTTCACTTTTACTTAAGAAAAACAGTCACCAAATATGATAGTATTTCAAGTTGCTTCATACAAGTCACATCAGTGCTAAAAAGCTAGAATAATAAGCAAACAACTGAAAACAGCTGGTCATTTACCTCCACCAACAGCCACAGCAATTACACCTATTTTGTGCATGCCAGTTGGCTAGTTTAGTGGTCAATCTTAAATCACACAAATGCACATTAGTCCTGCAAAGCCAGATAGTGGTGACTCAAAATGAGCAAATGACAAAAGGGCCAACTACTTTCATCTAGACAACCCCGACCTTCACACAGTAGATGCAGCTTGAAGTCTGATTGTACTAAAACAGGATGGCAATGTAATGAATTTCACGTTCATTCTACATAAACAGTTGCCCAAAATTAAAATATTCCACATTGTATCATTCAAATCATGTTAGTTCTGCAAAGCCAGATTTATCAGCAAAGATCTGGAGACAACTAGTTATTTTCCACCTGCTCAGATAACCTGGCAATTATAGCAACCACCAGATAACATTCTAAATCAATATCCACAATCTCTGCATAAGTAAAAGTCATCTGAATAACTCTACATTGAAGAGAAAATACAGTTGTGTAAAAATCTTACCATAACAGAAGATTTACTTCTATTCTCTGTTGCAGTATTCTTCACCTAAGAGATCTCCAACCAGGAATAGCCCAATGTCCAGCCAGTACACAAAAGTCATTAGTACTTGTATGAGTCATGCATTATACATATGCTTCCCATGGATGGCGTAGGGCATAGGGTGATATTTATGCATATGCTTAGGAATGAAAAAGCCCCAGGAAGAACAGAATATCCTTAGGGACAAGGAGAAGAAGTGTGTCCAGCAGGAGAAAAAGGAAAAAGATGATGGACCCCTCAGCCAAGAGGATCAGAAACTACAGGGCAACAGCAAAAAAAATAGGGTAGGAGGGAGGGAGAGAATACTGCAACAGTGAAGAGAAGGACATCTACTGTTATGGTAAGATTTTACACAACTGTACTGTCCTTCTATATCGCTGTCGCAGTATTCTTTACCTAAGGGAGAGTACAGGAGCTCAAGAGGAATCCTGGGAGGAAAAGGCACAGAACAACCCTCTGCAAACACATGCAAGATAGTTATGGCCCGGGAAATAACATCCAGTTTGTAATGCTTAGTGAAAGTATGAACAGAAGACCAAGTAGCAGCTTCAAGGATGGAATGCGTGTTCAAACCTTTGATAGCATAAGAGAAGCCAACTGCCCTAGTAGAATGCACTTTTACCGATGAGGAAAGGCATTTTCTATGAAAGGAACAGAGAAAAGAAATGCCCTTAGAAATCCAGGAGTAGATGGTTGGTTTATCAACATCCAAATCCCATCTCCTGCGATGAAAAGAAAGAAAAACCTGTTTAGATTTGTAAATGGCTTTAGTTTTAGACAAATAATATTTGAGCTGTCTATGCAAGTCCAAGGTGTAAAGAACCTTCTCACTGGCAGAACAGAGAAGGAAAAAGGAATTGAAGATGAGCTGACTGATTAAGGGACAACTCATTGACCACCTTAAGTTTAAATGTAAGTTTCATATAAAGAGATGCAGCGTCTCTCTGGGAAACTAAGAAGGGAAGAACAGCCATCAGAGCCTGAAGTTCAGACACCCTCTTGGCTGAAGTGAGAGCAAAAAGAACAGTCTTCCAAGTACAATGTTATAAGGAAGCAGAAGTAGGCTCAGACAGAGTCTGAGTCTATTTTTCAAATATAAAACTGAGGTCCCATGAAAGAGGACTAGGCTTCCTGGGAGGCCTAATAATGAGGATGCCTTTAAGAAACTGGTTGCCCCAAACCTAGAGGTCAGAGGAGGAGTCAAGGGCAGACAAGCAGAAATAGTGGGCAAGAGAGCTTTGTCTGAAGAATATGCCAACCCAGCATGGAGCAAATCACACAAATAACAGAAAACCAGAGGAACCTCCACAAATAGGGGATTCTGATGGCAAGAGCGGCACCAGACAGAAAATCACTATTAAGACATATATGATTTCCTAGTGGCGGAGTTCCTCCCTTCCTGCAGAACCTGAGTATATCCTAAAAAAGAGAGGTGCCAAAAAGGGATCAAAACCCTATCACCAACCTGAGGAAAAATTATTTGGAGTCAACTAGGTGTATAAAAATATCTATGTAAACACTTCCAAGCAAAGATCCTAAATTTTTTAGACTTCACTGCATATTTGGGAGACATACATATATCCCCCATTGTTTCTTTGTGAATTGCTTATCCAGTCTCTCCTCCCAATCCTTTTTAACCTCCTCTGATTGATTCTTATTGTTATCATGCAATGTTATATAAGCTTTACTAATTATCCCTGTTTTTAACAGCAGCTTCTCATCTATATTCTACTAAAAAGTTTACCAGTGCTAGTCTTTTGCTTAGGGGCCCCCTATTTCTTTTCTTTTTGCCTATATTCTGAAATCAATCCTTGATAAGGGAGGCAGTTGCTAGCTTGCAGGCCAAATAAATTCTTGGCCTCTTCCCATTCTATTCCCTTTACCTCTCTATTTGCTCTCTTCTTGGTTCCTTTGCCTGTTTTCTCCAAGAAATTCTAGTCGCCTCTTACCTATTGTCTGAATCATTAATTGCAGTCATCCCTATGGGCAGAATTTCCTCTCGCCATCACTGTGTTGACTTAGTTCTTAGAATACTTTCTGCTACTTTATGAATATAATATTCTGTATGGTCATGTTGGTCTCCTTAAGAATCTGGATCCAAAATCTGAGTCTCTCCATGTTTCTTGAGGTCCCCCCTCATTTCAGTCTTCTTGTATCTTGCTATCCATAAAACAGAGCTTTCAATTTCTCAGTTTTTGTATTATATTTAGTCTCTTCCCACATATCCTTAGCTGTTTCCATTTTTTTGAATCCATATTCCTAAGCACCTCATTTTATCATGTCCCCATAAATATGACTATTGTTAAACCAATTTGTATGTGGGTAGATAGCAAATATCTGATGTGCGATGGGGAAGAAAGAGGCAATTTAGAACATATTTTCTGGGAGTGTAATAAGTTGGCAGACTTTAAAAATTCCCTGCAGACTACTCTTATCAGAAATACTGAGTAAGCAAATTGGTATAACTAAGGAAATGATTTTTTCAACTATGATAATATGTCTAGGCAATTCTGATTCTGTAAGGCCTTGCTGTGTCTAATTATGGTGGCTGCCAAAAAAGCAGTTACTAGAAAATGGCTATCTAAACCAACTCTGCTAGAAGCTGTGAATATAGTAAGAGATAAAACAACTGGAAAAAGGATCTTTTGAAAAGAGTATGAGCAAATTACATAGAGAAAATGGGAAATGTGGGAAAAATGCATGCAGAATAATGTTTTGGGGGAGGAATGAGGTTTAAAAGAAGGCAGAATTTGAATGAGCTATATAATGATTGACTGAAATTGACTGGACAGATTATATGTGATATATAATGTTCGCTACTAAAAGTATGTCAATATGGTTTGTTTTCACTTATCTAAATGTATGATTGCCTTATAAGTGATAATTTAATAAAGATGTTTCTTGAAAAACTATCACCCACAGTGTTATTTGCATAGTGGACAAGTGAGAGACCCCATGTCTTGTGTAAAATCATCCACCCAGTGAGGTAACTTGTGATGATTTCCCCTGGCCAAATGAAAAAGAAGGGGGAACCAATGCTGCCAGAGCCAAAACAGATTCACCAGCAAGATTTTGGAAGAGTCCTGCCTGATCTTGTGTAGAACTCTAAGTAATAGAGGAAAGAGGGAAAGGCATACAGAAACATCTACTTCCAAGGAAAAGACAGGGCATCCACTTTCCAAGCTGGAGGATTTAAGACTCTGTAAAGAAAAGAGGAATTTGTCTGTTCAGAGAGGAGGTAAAAAGATCTACGTGAGGAATACCTCACCAATGGGTAATGTCTAGAATCACCTCTCTGTGAAGCATCATTCATGACTCTGTGTGCTGGACCTGCTTAAGGAGTCTGCCACTAGATTATGCTCTGAGGGACTGTAAAATGCCTGAAGAGTCATTTGATACTGAATAGCTAGATCCCTTGCTTGTTGTGGTACTGTCTCTGAAAACTTTGAGGGACCCAGGATGAAACAGGGTATGAAAAGCCTGAAGAGATGGAAGCAGGGCCCTCATCTCCTTGATGCTGATGTGGTCTGACCTCTGATGAGGAGGCCTCAGACTCTGAACCTTTAGGGGGCCACAGGAGGCACCCTGCCCCCTGTCCACGGCATCTGTAAAGATCTCCCTGGTTGAGAGAAAATTGATGAGTCCATGACTGAAGCATGAGACAGGAAAGAAAAGGTACCAAGGAAGACAGAGATGTGGCAATGTTGGAGCCACAGTGATGAGGTACCACTGAAACTTTCACATATGGAACTTTTTTATATGGAGCTTGGCAAGAGGAAGCATGGGAATGGTGGAAGTCATGAACTGGAGAGTCTTGAGAAACTCCCTGCTGGGAACAGATGCCAGAGGAAGAAGGGAGTGGAAAATAGGTAATTAGAAGCAGAGGAATTGTCTAAAACCTGCAGCCAAGATAAATACAATTCTGGGAAGGTATCAGAACTGATTTCTGGAAGTTTATGGTGAACCCCAGACTCTAACAGGTAAGTACTGAACTTGAGGTCCTGAAGCAGAGAGTTGGAGGAATGAACTTGCACAAACAGATGATCTACATAAGGAAATATCTGAATTCCTCAAAGGTCTATATTAGAACATCGAAGTTTCAAAACTTAGAATGTTCTAATATTGAACCCTATTCAGCGAAAGCTGAAAATATCGAAGCAACAGAAAACCACATTTTTTCCTAGGGAAAGAATTCAGTTGTCCATTTCTGTTGCTTTGGTATTTTCAGCACTGTGGTGGAAAGTTACGGGTCGGGTTCAGGTAAGTGTGCGATTGAGTGTGGGTTGGGTTAGTTAGGGTTAAGGTGTGGGTTAGGTATGTGTGCGATTGTGTGGACATGAGGGTTAGGGTGGGTTAGGTATGTGTGCGATTGTGTGGACGTGAGGGTTAGGGTGGGTTAGGTGAGTTAGGGTTAGGGCGTGGGTCAGGTAAGTGTGCGATTGTGTGGACGTGAGGGTTAGGGCGGGGTAGGTGAGTTAGGGTTAGGGCGCAGGTGAGGTGAGTGTGCAATAGTGATGGACCTTAGGGTTAGGGTTTGGGTTAAGGTAAGTGGATAGTTAGTGGTGTGTGTATATTTTAGTGTAGGTGTAAGATTTTAGGTGTATGTGTGTGGATTGCTGTTTGTTTGGTGTGCTTGTGTTGTGTGTCTGTGTTTTGAAGGGTACATGTCAGTACACCGACAAGTCGGAAGACCGACATTCACTCCACCGACACATGAAAAGATCGAAACCGCAAACATGGACATTTAACAGGTAAGACTTTTAATTTCGCTAATCATGCCTACCACACATGCATAACACTGCCACACTTACTAAAACATGGTAGGCATGATTAGCAAAATTAAAAGTCTTACCTGTTAAATGTCCGTGTTTGCGGTTTCGATCTTTTCATGTGTCGGTGGAGTGAATGTCGGTCTTCCGACTTGTCAGTGTACTGACATGTACCCATTTTGAAACACCTAATTTTTTCCCTAGGAAAAAAATTTGCTGTTCTGTATGTCCGATGTTTTCAGCTTTTGCTGAACAGGGTTCGATATTAGAACATTCGAAGTTTTGAAACTTGGATGTTCTAATATAGACCCATTTCTCAAGCCCTGCAAAAAGCAATGACAGGAGTGATGCATCTGGTGGCTATCCTTGTTGCAGTAGAGAGGCCAAAGGACAATGCAGAGAACTGAAAATGCAAGGAAGAGAGAGAAAAATGTAAACGTTTCCTGAAAAGGGGATGGATGAGGATGTGAAGGTATGTATTCTTGAGATCCGGAGATACCAGAAAGGCCTGGCATAGAAGTGGAAAACAACATCTATAGAGATAGCATCTAAAATAAAGAAATCTGGAGGAAAGGTGTTTAGCTCGGAAAGATCCAAAATTGTTCTCTATGTGCCATCCTTTTGTAGGACCAAAAACATCCTGGAATAAAACCCCTTCCCTTCTTGGGCAGGAGGCATGGCTTGAATGGTGCCCTGAGCCAAGAGAGTGAAGAACCTCTGTCAAATGAGAGACCTGTTCCCAAGGAGGCTGAGAAATGCCAGAAAAGGGATGAATGACTTCCAAAACATGAAATATCCCTGACAGATATTGGACAGAACCTGAGAATCTGAAATGATTTGAAGCTGATGTGAAAGGGACAGAGAAAGATGGAGGGACACGAGAACCTGGCTGAGGGAAAGGGGACGCAAACCATCAAATCAAACTTGGCTTGTCCATCCTGGAAAGCAGGTTTCTGGGAGGCACAAGTCCAAGTAGACACAGCAGGAGGAACACGCATAGAACCCTTGCCCTTGGGAGGAGAGAGAGATTGCCTATAGACAAAAGCAAACTTGGAGGGATAATTTCTCTGACATTTGGGAATAGGGAAAACACGTATGTTTCAGCTCCTGCAAGACTTTGCCCTTGTCCTGGACAGACTTGAAAAGCTCAGAAGCAGAAGAATCAAAGAGAACTTTATTATCCAAAGAATCATCCAAAAGGTTGGCCTTAATGTCATTTATGCAAAGCCTGAAGACAAAGCCAAGAATAATGGCTCATAAATAAACAACGGGCAGCAGCCCTGGAAGAAATATCAGCTGCATCATAGCTGCATTTGACTGAGTGGTGGGCAAGTGGAGAAGTAGATCATAGCTGGAAAAGGCCCTAGCCTTCCCCTTAGATCCAGGAAAGTCAGAACTCACCTTAGAAACTTGAGAAAGTAGAACCCAAACATACCTGGTCATATGACACTGGTAGTCAATGCTCCTAAAGGATAAAGTGGCAGCAGTGTAAACTCTCTTGCCCAGCCTTTCCAAAGTCCTGCTATCCTTATCAAAAGCAAGAGCTTGGTAGAAGGCAGTAACTTGGATGGCTTGTTAGAGGAGACCGAGAATACAAGGGTCAGCAGAAAAATATTTATAAAGAAACTTGCACTTCTTAGGCACTTTAAAGAATCTGTCTCATTTTTTTAAGTGCAGGAGGCTGAAAGACAGGGCATGCAGATGCTGCTGAGAAAGTATCTAGAAGGGCAACCAGAAGAGGAAGTACAGCAGATGGCTTTGTAGACTACACCTATAGCAGCTCATAGTATGTTTTCTCAATGTCAGAGACTTGAGAACAGAACTTGGAATCCATCGAACAGGTAATGGTATCCCAAGGGAAAGGTTCTCTAAGGGGGAATCTTGACTTATGGACTCCTCCTCCTTTGAACCACAGTCCAAGAGGCAAGGGATTTGGGAAGTATAGGCCAAGGACTCTTCCTTCAAGTCCAGGTCCACATCCAAGGATTACAATTCCATAGGCTTCTTAAGTGGAGAAGAAGACCAGGGAGGTGGAAAAACAGAGATCCTTTGATCCTTTTTGGAGGCTTCAATGCCATGAAAGCATTAAACAAACCCCGAGTGAAATCCTACTATTTATGTTGGGGATCTTTAACAAAAGGGGAAATATGCTTTGTTTTCTCCTCCTCCTCCTGTTGGACATCAGCACAAAACACCAGAGGGTGAGACCCTTGGTGAGACTCAATAATGATCATAGGAATCAAATCCCTAACATCTGAGGAATCCCCCTCTATCCTGCAGAAATAATCAGCCATGTTTCCCACTGAATGTCAGGTATAGACATTTGAAAAACCTCAGAGGACATGCAAAAAACTGGCTCCAATGGGATTATGGCAGAGGAATTCGAAGCAAATACTGGATGGTTCTCTGGGCTCTCACCAGCCTTAAGAGTGACATCCTGGAGATGTTGTAGTGCAGCCAGACCAGACCTAACTTATTTGTCCTTCTTTGCAGATGGCTGGCCCTTGGGCCAGGAGGATTCCACCATAATACCCTGAACAAACAACTGAAGACCTCATGTCTCAAAGGTATACAGACAAGTAGGAGTGATAACTACGTAGGGGACATGGGCACAAACACGTGGCAGACAGAGCACTGTGTATGATCATGGGAAGCACCCAAACAAGAGAGAGACTAGTCATGATGGCCTTATGGGGAATCTGCCTCCCACACTAACATTTCCCTTTCTGGATAACATGAACCAAACAATAACAAAAAGACAAGAGAAGAAACCCCAATGGGCAGTTATCTGAAACATGGCTTGGTAACCAGCACAATAGTGTGGGCATTCAGAGCAATGTTAAGCAATGGTGTTTGGACTGGTGGCAAAGTTCTTCTCAGTATGTGCATCTCCTTTATGCCCTACATTGTGCGCAGGGAACATATGTATAATGTACAATGCCTACAAGTACTAAAAGCTTTGGTGTACTGAACAGATGTTGGGCTATCTTTGGCAGGAAATCTCTTGGGTAAAGAATACTGTAACAGTGATATGGAAAGACATGTATTACTAATGCAGAGGTTGTTGCCAACAAATAACTTTGAATTTCATACATACATATATATATATACATATATATCTATATATATATATATATCTATATATATATATATATATGTATATAGATATAGAAATATATAGATATATAGATAGATATAGATATATATATATACACACACACACACACACACACACACACACACACATATATATATATATATATATATATATATATATATATATATATATATGTACATACACACATACAGATATACAGAATTCCTATTCTGATTAACCACTTGGGAATAAAGAACTGCTGGTGGACTAGATAAACTTGGGGGCACTGATTGACAAGATAAAAAATTATTAAACAGTGGTGTAGATGAAGTGCCTGAAGGCATTGAATTATGTGATGAAGCATTTTTTAAATGTGGACATGCTTGACAAGCCACGCTGCTTCGCGAGGGACGACTTGCACCTGTCACCCCTGGGATTCCGGATATTGGCTAAGGCTCTTGCCACCCACATAGTGCCTTTTTTAGGCAAGGCTCAAATTCTAAACCTACCACCCTAGAAAACAAAAATGGGAAGAAACTGAGGGTAATGCTGCTCAATGCCAGAAGTCTAAATCTCAAAATGCACGCACTCGAGGCCCTTCTCAGTATGGAGAACATCGATGTCTGTGCTGTAATGGAAACCTGGTTCAAGGCTCCTGAGAGCACCCCGGCACTATTAGGTTTTACCTCATATCATGCGTTCCGGCCCCAAAACCCGGACCACACCATATTCATAAAGGATACCCACACCTCCAGGTTGGTGGCAATGCACGAAGCTTCGGAAACCATCCAGGTGCAACTAACCATAGGCAAAACTGCTCTACAAATTGTAGCATGCTACAGGCCACCCTCTCAAACTCAGGAACCCCACACAGCCTTCCTGAAGACACTGGAGGGTATAAATGTATCTCCAAACACCATCATATTGGGTGACTTCAACTACCCGAATATAGACTGGAAACATTACTCAAGCCCTAACTTTCTAGCCCAACGGTTCCTGGAGTTCATAAATTCAAATGCCATGGAACAGCTAGTCACTGTTCCCACGAGAGGAGAAAATATACTAGATATCATTATCACAAACATGGGGACAAAATGCTCCACACCGGAAGTATATCCCTCATTGGTGAGATCTGATCATAAACTAATCTCACTGGAAATCCACATCCCGCCCCCACTCCAAACAAAAAAGACCACAGTGAAGAACTTCTCTAAAGCAAACTTCACACTACTCAAGACTGGTGTGGTATCCTTCAAGGCCCCTGAGCCAGTGGAAACCACAACCCAAGCTGCGGAAGCCCTTACAAATGCCTTCTATGAACACCTCCAGGACTGCATGGATCAGGCAATCCCAAATAAAACCAAGACTCTTTCCACAAAGGGCAAACGTCCAGTCTGGTGGACCCCAGCCATTAACAAACTTTACAATAAGAGGAGAAAGCTATTACATGATAGAACAAAATCCATAAAAGGGAAGTCACCCCTGATCATTATTAGTAAAAAATATGAGCACTCATAAAATCAACTAAGGCCAATTTTGAGAGAAAAATTGCCATGGATTCAAAGGACAATCATAAGGCCTTTTACAGCTATGTTAGGAACCTGGGTGGAAACTCCCAGATATGCTCAGAATTAGTCCAAAATGATACAAAAATCACTGAACCCACAGACATTGCCAACATACTGGCAGACAGGTTCAGTGCAAACTTCACCCCCCTCTCCCCCCCTAAAGGAGAGATAACTATCTCAGCGGAGTGTAGCCTCCCAGACATCTCAAATGCGCAGGTGAAAGCTGCTCTCTCTAAAGCTAAAAACGCAGCATCAATGGGACCGGATGGTGTCCCCGGCTGTGTGCTACACGAGCTAAATGAGGAATTAAACCCACACATAAGGCAGCTGTTTAAGCTCAGCCTTACCACAGGATACCTGCCCAAGGAGTGGCGTACGGCAACTGTGGTCCCACTCCACAAAGGCGGTGCCTCTACGGACCCTGGTAATTACCGCCCCATAAGCTTAACAAGTCTAGTCTGCAAAGCTATGGAGAGGATCATAATGGAGCTCATAAACAAAGATATAGGGGACTTGCAGACATTGGACCCGACCCAGTTTGGCTTCGTCAAGGGAAGATCATGCCTTTTGAACTTGGTCAACTTCTTCGAAACAGTCACCAAGGCCATTAATGAGGGAAAGGCAGTCCATACAGCCTACCTTGACCTTGCAAAGGCTTTTGACACAATACCCCACTCAGGTATTGTAGAAAAACTTACCAGCTTAAATGTAAACCCATATGTCACAAGATGGGTTGCAAACTGGCTTAAGGACAGAACCCACAGGGTTAGAGTTGCTGGCGCTATGTCAGACTCCAAGCCGGTCACAAGTGGTGTCCCACAGGGCTCGGTCCTTGGCCCCCTATTGTTCGGCATCTACTTCTCAGAAGTACAGGCCAACATGGGAGGACTTTGGCTGACAAAGTTTGCAGACGACTGCAAACTGGGTGCCATAGTGGAAAGTGCATCGGACACGGATATCCTTCAGAAGGGACTCACGGAAACAGATAGCTGGTGCCAGAGCCATGGCCTGAAGTTAAACGCCAAAAAATGTATAGTCATACCCTTCGGGAAAAATAAGGTAACCCCAAGCTACCATATAGGTGGCAATCCACTAAGCACAGAAGAGGTTATCAGGGACCTGGGGACCCAGGTTGACAGTGGCCTTTCTTTTGACACTCACATTGCTAAAGTGGTTAGAAAGACCTTCTACATTGCCCACCTGATCATGAAGGGATTCACATCCAGATCTAGTGAGGTCATTGTTCCCCTGTACTCTTCACTTATCAGACCAATGATCGAGTACAATGCCCCATTCGGGATGTATCTCACCCGACATCTGCAGCAATTGGAGAGACTCCAAAAGTTCCTCACCAAAAGGATAAAGGGACTCCAAAATCTGTCATATGCTGCCAGATTGAAGAAACTCCAGCTCTATTCAGTCGCATACTGTCTGCTCAGAGGTGACATGTGCCTGACATACAAGGCCATGTCCAACCCGGAATTAATGGACATGCTCCACCTCAAAAAATCCAAATCCACCAAAACCACTAGAGCAAGCGACTTAAACCTTAGCACGGACATAAATAGGATGTGCTGGAGGGATAGATTTATCACTCAGAGACTCCCTATGCTGTGGAATAAAATCCCGGTCCATGTGAGGCAGAGCACCTCGCTGGCTCTGTTCAAGAGAAATCTTGACCTGTGGATGGGAGATCGTAGGTTTACCCCGGGAATCATCTCTGTGTCACTGCTGGACAGAGGCACAACAAACTAATGGGCACAGTATTTTTTCATATAAGGGGTGGCGTAAGCCACAAAAATTTGAGCTAGGCTTATAAATGCCTTAGGGCAGATAGCCTAGTATAAACCTATGAACCTATGATATAATAGACGTGCCTGGTGAAATTATTGCTACTGTATTAACAGCATTCATGGCCAAAATCCTTTGACTAGAGCTCGTAGCTGTTACAGGCCGAGAATTTTGAAGGTCAGTGTCCATTCGACCTAGTCTGCTGTCTGATTCATTACTATTGTTAGAGCTGACAAAGGGAATTCTATTTCATTCTTGGATACAAACTTGTGTATTAATAAAGCCACTGGAACACTTTCTTCTACAGTTCACAGAAAACACACATTCAGAAACAGTTATCTAGATTTTAAGAGCCAACACCTTTTCTTTATGAAAAAGGACGTAGTAAGGGGGCAGTTCATTAGAATACCTAGACTGACTACAGAAGACACTGATTTTAATAAGGAATCTGAATTTATTACAAAATTATTTTTGCAAAAGAATTACCCTATTATATGCTGACTAACATTAGACAAGAAATTAAGGCAAGCAGGTACACTAAATTCAATCCTATACTAAAGTTCGGATTCACTCCAGCTACTAAAGGCACATCAGAGTCTGATCCTCAAGTTTTTCACCACCAATTTTTAAGTTTTAAGGGTAATTATTAATGTTAACTGCAGAATTATTTCTAGTGACCCTAACATTTGTCAACTTTTAGGAAAGGTTCCTAAGTTTTCCTTCCAACGTACTAAAACATTGAAGTCATTTTTTTGAAAACAAGGACCTCCCATTTTTATTGTCTAATCATACTGACACTTCTAAACCCTTGTTTGTAATAAATGTGTATGTTGCGATTATATACACACAGGAGATCATTACACCTTCTCTCATTGTAATTTCAAAGTACTATTCTCTAGGCACTGTGGTTCCAAGTTATATGGTGGTATACTGTGCAGTGTGTTCCACCTGTCAGAGTTTTTATGTAGCAAAAACTGTGCGCAAACTAACTGACAGAATCAAAGAGCATAATTTTGCCATAAAAACAGAGATCATATTAATGCTCTAAGCAAAAATAGTTCTAATTGTATAGGGTTTACCAAGTTTGTATTTTTTGTTCTTGAACAAATAGACAATTTTTTTGGAGACTCAGTCAGTCTACATCAGGGACAAGGACTGAAGTGCAGTAACGTTTAAAAGCTGAATTCAGTCCTGGACTTAATGAAACTTCTAATTTAAAGTGTGCTTTGAAGTGGTTTCAATCGCTCATTCTTACATTACATGACTGTATTATTTATAAAGTCAATTCATCATCTTATTCATCATCTTCTTTCGGCTGTTCCCGTTAGGGGTCGCCACAGCGGATCACCTGTTTCCATTTCTTCCTGTCCTCTGCATCTTGCTCTGTCACACCAACCACCTGCATGTCCTCTGTCACCACATCCATAAACCTTATCTTAGGTCTTCCTCTTTTCCTGTTACCTGTTAGGTTCATCCTTAGCATCTTTTTCCCAATATACTCCACATCCCTTCTCAGCACATGTCCAAACCAACGTAATATTGCCTCTCTGGCTTTGTCTCCAAACCTTCCAACCTGGGCTGACCCTCTAATATACTTATTCCTAATCCTGTCCACCCTCGTCACACCCAGTGCAAATCTTAACATCTTTAACTCTACCACATCCAGCTCAAACTCCTGCCTTTTTGTCAATGCCACTGTCTCCAACCCATATAACAAAGCTGGTCTCACTACCCTCTTGTAGACCTTCCCTTTCACTCTTACAGGTACTCGTCTGTCACAAATCACTCCTGACACTCTTCTCCACCCACTCCATCCTGCCTGTACTCTCTTCTTCACCTCTCTTCCACACTCAACTTTACTCTGAACTATTGACCCCGAGTATTTAAACTCATCCACCTTCGCCACCTTTACTCCTTGCATCCTCACTATTCCTCTATCCTCCCTCTCATTCACACACATATATTCTGTCTTAGACCTGCTGACCTTCATTCCTTTTCTCTCTAGAGCATATCTCCACTTCTCCAGGGTCTCCTCCACCTGTTCCCTACTCTCACTACAAATCACAATGTCATCTGCAAACATCATAGTCCATGGGGACTCCTGTCTGATCTCGTCTGTCAACCTGCCATCACCATTGCAAATAAGAAAGGGATCAGAGCTGATCCTTGATGTAACCCCACCTCCACCTTAAACGCATCTGTCACTCCCACCGCAGACCTTACCGCTGTCACACTACCCTCGTGCATATCCTGTACCACTCTTACATACTTCTCTGACACTCCTGACTTCCTCATACAATACCACAACTCCTCTCTAGGCACCCTGTCATATGCTTTCTCCAAGTCTACAAAAACACAATGCAACTCCTTCTGACATTCTCTGTACTTCTCCATCAACACTCTCAGAGCAAACATCGCATCTGTAGTGCTCTTTCCCGGGATGAAACCATACTGCTGTTCACTAATCATCACATCCCTTCTTAACCTAGCTTCCACTACTCTTTCCCATAACTTCATGCTGTGACTGATCAATTTTAATGCCTCTGTAGTTACTACAGCTCTGCACATCACCCTTATTCTTAAAAATCGGTACCAAAACACTTGTTTCTCTATTCCTCAGGCATCCTCTCACTTTCCAAGATTTCATTAAACAATCTGGTTAAAAACGCCACTGCCATTTCACCTAAACACCTCCATGCTTCCACAGGTATGTCATCTGGGCCAACAGCCTTTCCATTCTTCATTCTCTTCATAGCTATCTTTACTTCCTCCTTGCTAATCCATTG